>NC_090727.1:112497874-112499111 GCF_036898095.1 Palaemon carinicauda | reverse complement strand
ATTGATATTGTGTCCAGGAACGAATGAATGTGAAACAAGAGCATTATTCATTGCATGGAGTTCATAGGCCCTACGATGTTCAGAAAGTCTTACATCCAAACCCCGCCCACTTTCTCCAAAGTATTTCTGAGGGCAATTGGCACAGGGAATTTGATAAACACCGGGTGTTTTCCTAATATCATTGTTGTTATTATTGCACACTAACCGATTTCTGATAGTATTTTTAAAATGGAAAGCAATTTGAATTTTTTTTTGCTTACTATTTGCAAGATAGCAGGTATTTTCCAGTTTCGGATTGTAAGCTATGGATAAATACTTCTTATTTTTGACCACATTAGGATTACATGCTACACTCATACCGTAATATATTCGTTTTGCTTTAGAGACAGCTCTTTCTATAATGTGAGTGGGATATTTCAGACCCTTAAAAACATTGAAGATATGCTGAAGTTCAAGCTCTAAAAGTTCGATATCACAAATACGAAGGGCTCTAAGACAAAAGTTGACAATAATATTCGCTTTTACCCTCAATGAATGAAAGGAATAGAAATGAATGTACCCCTCAGCATTAGTACTTTTACGAAACACTGAAAATTTAAATCTGTTACTTACGTTATCTCTAATAACCAAAACATCCAAAAATGCAAGCTTATTATCTTCCTCGAGTTCAACAGTGAATTTTATAGAGGGTACAATGCTATTGGCACGGTCAACTAGTTGTTGTAGCCGTGCGTCATCTCCTTTGAAAAGAATAAAAATATCATCAACATATCTGACCCAGACCAGTGGCTTAATGTGTGGATCACAATGTTCTAAAATACTCTTTTCCACAAACTCCATGCACAGATTGGACAATATGGGCGATAATTTTGAACCCATAGACACACCAAAGAGTTGCTTATAACAAATATTGTTAAAGTAAAAAAGATTAGTAGATACGCACAATCTAACTAATGCCAAAAAAGGTTCCAATGGAATGGGGATGTGTAACTGTTCTTCTAAAATCTTTGCCCTAAGGTTATCTAAAACATATTCCAAAGGAACATTGGTGAATAAAGCTGTGACGTCTAAACTAACCATTCTGCAGTCAGTGTCAAAATTGTTCCTTATTCTATCAATAAAATCGTAGGAATGGATCAAATGTGAGTCTGAAATTTTTCCGATAAAACCACCTAAAATCAAAGCTAGCCATTCTGCCAAATTGTCTTGAGGGGAATTGCAAGTCGCCACAATGGGT
>NC_090727.1:112266279-112482374 GCF_036898095.1 Palaemon carinicauda | reverse complement strand
CAACTCTATCATATGCTTTCTCCAGATCCATAAACGCAACATACACCTCCTTACCTTTTGCTAAATATTTCTCGCATATCTGCCTAACTGTAAAAATCTGATTCATACAACCCCTACCTCTTCTAAAACCACCCTGTACTTCCAAGATTGCATTCTCTGTTTTATCCTTAATCCTATTAATCAGTACTCTACCATACACTTTTCCAACTACACTCAACAAACTAATACCTCTTGAATTACAACACTCATGCACATCTCCCTTACCCTTATATAGTGGTACAATACATGCACAAACCCAATCTACTGGTACCATTGACAACACAAAACACATATTAAACAATCTCACCAACCATTCAAGTACAGTCACACCCCCTTCCTTCAACATCTCAGCTTTCACACCGTCCATACCAGATGCTTTTCCTACTCTCGTTTCATCTAGTGCTCTCCTCACTTCCTCTATTGTTATCTCTCTCTCATTCTCACCTCCCATCACTGGCACCTCAACACCTGGAACAGCAATTATATCTGCCTCCCTATTATCCTCAACATTCAGCAAACTTTCAAAATATTCCGCCCACCTTTTCCTTGCCTCCTCTCCTTTTAACAACCTTCCATTTCCATCTTTCACTGTCTCTTCAATTCTTGCGCCAGCCTTCCTTACTCTCTTCACTTCTTTCCAAAACTTCTTCTTATTCTCTTCATATGACTGACCCAATCCCTGACCCCACCTCAGGTCAGCTGCCCTCTTTGCCTCACGTACCTTGCGCTTTACTTCCACCTTTTTCTCTCTATATTTTTCATACTTCTCTATACTATTACTCTGCAGCCATTCTTCAAAAGCCCTCTTTTTTTCTTCCACTTTCACCTTCACTCCTTCATTCCACCATTCACTGCCCTTCCTCATGCTGCCTCCAACAACCTTCTTGCCACATACATCACTTGCAATCCCAACAAAATTTTCTTTTACTAACTTCCATTCCTCCTCTAAATTACCAGTTTCTCTTACTCTCACCTCATCATATGCCATTTTCAACCTTTCCTGATATTTACTTTTTACCCCCGGTTTTATTAGCTCTTCAATCCTCACTACCTCCCTTTTACATCCACCTACTCTATTCCCCCACTCTTTTGCTACAACTAATTTTCCTTCCACCAAAAAATGATCTGACATACCGTTAGCCATACCCCTAAACACGTGCACGTCTTTCAATCTTCCAAACATTCTTTTAGTTACCAACACATAATCCATTAATGCCCTTTCTACTACTCTTCCATTTGCCACTCTTACCCACGTATACTTATTCTTATCTTTCTTTTTAAAGAAGCTAGCACCTATTACCATCTCTTGTTCAACACACATGTCTACCAGTCTCTCACCACTCTCATTTTCACCTGGTACGCCATACTTACCAATGACACCTTCTACCTCTCCAGCGCCCACTCTAGCATTTAAGTCACCCATAACAACTACATAATTCCTTCTACCCAGTCCTTCTACACACCTAGTTAAATCATTCCAGAACTCATTCCGATCTTCTTCACTTTTCTCACTACCTGGCCCATACGCACTGACAAACGCCCAACATTCCCTACCCAACCTAACCCTTACCCACATTAACCTAGATGATATCTCCTTCCATTCCACTACTTTACCTGTCATCCATTCACTCAGCAATAACGCCACACCCTCTCTCGCTCTTCCCCTTTCAATCCCAGACACTCTACCAGACATTTCACCAAACATCACTTCACCCTTTCCTTTCATCTTTGTCTCACACAAGGCCAATACATCCATCCTTCTACTTCTAAACATACTTCCAATCTCACATCTTTTACTCTCTATCGTACTACATCCACGCACATTTAAACACCCCAAAACTAGAGTGCGGGGAGCAGTCACTCTCCCCCCAGCTCCATCTCCTTGTCGATGTCTTGCAGGAATTTTTTACAGGAGAGGGGGTTCCCAGCCCCCTCGTCCCGTCCCTTTTAGTCGCCTCTTACGACACGCAGGGATAACGTTGGCGCTATTCTAATTTTTATATGCCCCCGCGGCCACAGGGGGCATATTCACTTTGCAGAAAGAGTAAATCGATTCTGACGTTTTGTTCATTCTTCTTTCAAAGCTTAAATGTTTTAAATTCTATTTTAAAGGAACTTTTTAATTGAAAAACCTTTCAGTTTTTTCCTTTGGTCAAATAACCTGTTTATTGACGAAACGTAAGTGGGCTCTTCTCTTCGGTGCGAAATCAAGAGAGAGAGAGAGAGAGAGAGATAGAGACGGAGAGAGAGAGAGGAGAGAGAACGTTCCGATCTTTATTCTCGTCCCAAGCGAGTAACGTTGTTCTCGAGTTACTCTCGTCCCTAGTCTCGGTACGGGGAGAAAGGATAAAACGTTTTTAGTTTTTATTCTCGTCCCAAGGCACTGTACGGTGAGAGATTGAAAACGTAGTTTTGAATGAACTAGTGTTTAGTCTCTTTCCCAGCCACTGATCTTTTTATCTTAAAATATGTTTACTGTTTTTTGCTTGTATTAATGTGCTTACATTATACGACTGATTTCGCAATTATAACCTTTTGATGAGGGTAGAATTGCATGCTTCAGGTAGAAATCAGTTTTATTCATACCTAATGTGAATTGTTAAAAAATTCGATTTCAGTGAAATAAGTGCAAAACAGAAAATCATAGTGATAAAGTGATATTGCGCAAAGTGTTATCAGTGTTGCGACCGAGGGTTCGTCTGTTCGTGCCTGTCGTTCGCCTAGTCCGAGACCTCTTGCAAGCTCCCAAGCCCAGGGGAGAAGTAATGTCGTACGACTTATGGGTTCGAGAGGCCTTGATCAGCGAACAGACGTTCCCTCTATGGTATCAGGTGTATCTCACCAAGATCGCCCCTACCATAAGGCGAGAGAGACGATTTTCTCCTCGTCATCCGTAGGATTTTCGCATAAGAAACCGTGGAACAAGGTTTCGAGGCCCTTTAAGCGAAAGTCAGTCCTTTCAGGACAGGTCCAGCGTCCTGGTTTTAACTATTAGGACAGCTCTGACCCTATGCAGTCATCGGAAGACTGCTCGCCGCCTAAACAAAAGCGTAACACAGGCTCCGAGAGTCTTTTTGTAGGCAAGGTTTTGCAGTCACAGACGTTACCCTCGTCTCTTACCGCAACCATTCCCGTTGATCCTAAATGGGTTGTACGGCAAGACATGCAGAATAAGCTTGCCTCTCTTATGGAAGACTATTCTGCCGATAAGGTTCACGTTGATCCTAGCCGTTTATCTCATCGAGATCCTGGCCTTCAGCCGCCCAAACGAACCTTTGTGCGTCCTGTTGACGTTGGCGTAGCTAAGTCACGTCAGTCACTATAAGTAGAGCCTCACTCGATGCGGTCACGTGTTGATTTTCAGCCGCATTTAGACGTTAGGCCGCTTCCTAATGCTCCTGTTGACGTTCAGGACGTTCGCCAACCAGCGGAGTTGACTTGTTTTGACGCTGAGCGTCAACTACCGCAGTCTAGAGTTGTTTTGACTGCTCAGACTAGGCAGTCAAAACAGTCTCGAGTGGACGCCGAGCGTCCTCCCGCACCTGTTGTTGTTGACAGTTCACAGACTGTTAACCCTTTTACCCCCAAAGGACGTACTGGTACGTTTCACAAAAGCCATCCCTTTACCCCCATGGACGTACCGGTACGTCCATGCAAAAAAATGCTATAAAAATTCATTTTTTCATATTTTTGATAATTTTTTAAGAAAATTCAGGCATTTTCCAAGAGAATGAGACCAACCTGACCTCTCTATGACAAAAATTAAGGCTGTTAGAGCAATTTAAAGAAAATATGCTGCAAAATGTGCTGGGGAAAAAATAACCCCTTGGGGGTTAAGGGTTGGAAATTTCCAAAGAGCCTGGGGGTAAAAGGGTTAAGCAGTTACATGACGTTGCGTCCTGGTCCGCTACTAATGCACCAGTGCGTGTGGACTCTGCTTGTAAAGCATTGCCACCACGGTAGGTCTCTCCCTTGCTTGAGACTCGGCTATTGTCGGACAAGGTTCCTTCAGATGAGGAAGTTGCTGTTCCCCCTCCTACTGATATTCCCTTGAGGACTCTGTCAGACGGAGAGGAGCCTAAAGCTGCTTAGCCCTCTATGGACTTTAAATAAATCAAGCTGATTTTTAAGGATCTTTGTCCGGATCTTTTTGTAACTGCTGCTCCTCGTTCGCCTAAACGTCAGAGTTTACACTAGGCCTAGCTACTTCGAAGCCGTTGTTTTTATAAGCTAGTGCTCTCTCGCTCTTCTAAGAGAGCTTTACGTTTGCTAGGCGACTGGTTTATCACCAGGAGGAGCTTGGGGGAGACAGCCTTTGCTTTCCCTACTTTTAAGGTGGCTTATAGAGCGAGAGTCTGATATGACACGAGAGAAGTTCTCGGCTTGGGAGTTCCTGCCTCTGCCCAGATAGACTTCTCAAACCTCATAGACTCTCCCTGGCGCCTGGCCATGAGACGCTCCAAGATTTTATGGTCGACTTCAGAGCTATTTTCGAGCGTTTGAAGTTTTGCTGTACAATTATGTCATGCATAAACAAGGCTTTCAGGGATGGCTCCAATGATCTGACAGCCACGTTCTCTGCAGGAACAAGTCCCTCAGGGATGGCTCCAATGATCTGGCAGCCATGTTCACTGCAGGAGTACGTAAGAGGCAAGTGCGCTCAATGTGTTCATTGTCAAGACAAACTTCACGATGAAGTCTACCAGGCTGTCTTGACAGCATTAATGGAAGGCGACTGGATGGTCTCTCTCGACCTTCAGGAGGCATACTTCCACATTCCTATACACCCGGATTCCCAACCGTTTCTGAGGTTTGTTTACAGGAATGTGGGGGTACCAGTTTCGAGCCCTGTGCTTTGGCCTCAGTCCTGCTCCTCTCGTGTTTACGAGGCTCATGAGGAATGTGGCAAAATCCCTCCATCTATCGGGGATCCGAGCCTCCCTGTACTTGGACGACTGGCTTCTCAGAGCATCGTCCAGTCTTCGCTGTCTGCAGGATCTACATTGGACGTTGAGTCTGGCCAGGGAGTTGGGACTTTTGGTCAACCTAAAAGTCCCAACTGATCCCATCCCAGATTATTCTATATTTGGGGATGGAGATTCGCAGTCCAGTTTTTTTTTTTTTTTTTTTTTTTTTCGGGCTTTTCCGTCTGCCACCGAATAGAACAAGCCCTGCTCGAAGTCCAACTAATGCTGAAAAGAAAATATTTGTTCAGTCAGGAGTTGGAACAGTCTCGTAGGGACTCTCTCATCCCTGGAGCAGTTTGTCTCACTAGGGAGACTACACCTTCTGCCTCTCCGGTTCCATCTAGCCTCTCACTGGAACTAGGACAAGACGTTAGAGACGGTATCATTCCCAGTCTCCGAACCAGTAAAGGCATGCCTGAAATGGTGGGACAGCAATATCAGTCTGAGAGAGGGACTATCCCTAGCAGTCAAGAACCCAAACCACGTGTTGTTCTCAGACGCGTCGGATTTGGGTTGGGGTGCGACCCTGGACGGTCGGGAATGCTCGGGTCTGTGGACCTCAAATCAGAAGAGCATGCACATCAACGGCAAGGAGCTATTAGCAGTCCACTTGTCCTTGATGATATTCGAAAGCTTCTTCGAAACTAAGTGGTAGAGGTCAACTCAGATAACACCACAACTTTGGCGTACATCTCCAAGCAAGGAGGCACACACTCCTTCACGCTGCTCGAGATCGCAAGGGACCTTCTCTTATGGTCAAGAAATCGAGGCATCTCCCTGTTGACGAGATTCATCCAGGGGAACTTGAACGTCTTGGCAGACTGTCTCAGTCGGAGGGATCAGGTGATACCCACGGAATGGACCCTCCACAAGGACGTGGGCAAGAGTCTTTGGGCTACTTGGGGTCAACCCACCATAGACCTCTTTGCCTCCTCGTTGACCAAAAGGTTACCAATCTATTGCTCTCCAGTCCTAGATACAGAAGCAATCCACATAGACGCGTTTCTACTGGATTGGTCTCTTCTGGACTTATATGCATTCCCACCATTCAAGATAGTCAACAAGGTACTGCAGAAGTTCGCCTCTCACGAAGGGACAAGGTTGACGTTGGTTGCTACCCTCTGGCCCGCGAGAGAGTGGTTCACCGAGGTACTTCAATGGCTGGTAGACTTTCCAAGAAGTCTTCCTCTAAGGGTAGATCTGTTACGTCAGCCCCACGTAAAGAATGTCCATCAAAGCCTCCCCGCTCTTCGTCTGACTTCCTTCAGACTATCGAAAGACTCTCAAGAGCTCGAGGCTTTTCGAAGGAGGCAGCCAGTGCGATTGCAAGAGCGAGGAGAGCTTCTACCATTAGAGTATACCAGTCGAAGTGGGAAGTCTTTCGAGACTGGTGCAAGTCAGCATCTGTGTCCTCGTCCAGTACCTCTGTAGCCCAAATCGCAGATTTTCTTTTACATCTGAGAAAGGTTCGCTCCCTTTCAGCTCCCACGATTAAGGGCTACAGGAGCATGTTGGCTTCGGTCTTTCGACATAGAGGCTTAGATCTTTCCAACAATAAAGATTTCCAAGATCTCCTTAAGTCTTTCGAGACCTCTAAGGAACGTCGTTTGGCAACTCCTGGATGGAACTTAGACGTGGTCATAAGGTTCCTCATGTCAGACAGGTTTGAGCCATTACATTCAGTCTCCCTGAAGGATCTCACCCTCAAGACACTTTTCCTAGTGTGCTTGGCTTCGGCTAAAAGGGTCAGTGAACTTCATGCCTTCAGTAAGAACATCAGTTTTTTCTACAGAAAAAGCCACTTGTTCACTTCAACTTGGTTTCCTGGCCAAAAAATGAACTGCCTTCTCGTCCTTGGCCTAAATCTTTTGATATTCCTTGCTTATCAGAGATCGTAGGCAACGAACTGGAAAGAGTATCATGTCCTGTTAGAGCTCTTAAGTTCTATTTAGCTCGTACTAAGTCATTACGAGGTAAATCTGAGGCATTATGGTGCTCAGTTAAGAAACCATCATTGCCTATGTCAGTCAAAGAATACTTTGTCATATTTTATCAGATTTTTTAATACGAGAAGCTCATTCTCACTTGAATGAGAAAGACCGATGTTTGCTTAAGGTTAAGACGCACGAAGTTAGAGCTATAGCAACCTCCGTGGCCTTCAAGCAAAATAAATCTCTGCAAAGTATTATGGACGCGACTTTTTGGAGAAGCAAGTCAGTGTTCGCGTCATTTTACTTAAAAGATGTCCAGACTCTTTACGAGGACTGCTACACACTGGGTCCATTCGTTGCAGCGAGTGCAGTAGTGGGTGAGGGTTCTACCACTACATTACCCTAATTCCAATATCCCTTTTTAATCTGTCTCTTGAAATTTTTTTTAATATTGTTTTTTGGGTTGTACGGAAGGCTAAGAAGCCTTTCGCATCCTGGTTGATTTGGCGGGTGGTCAAAGTCATTTCTTGAGAGCGCCCAGATTAGGGGTTTGATGAGGTCCTGTTGTATGGGTTGCAGCCCTTAATACTTCAGCTCCTGGGAGTCTTTCAGCATCCTAAGAGGATCGCTGGGCTTCGTGAGGAAGACAGACTTACAAGGCAGAGTAATCGTCTAAGTCAACTTCCTTACCAGGTACCTATATATTTTGGTTTTGTTATATTGATAACTGTCAAAAACTCTTAGCTTATACGCTGTAAACTTAATTACAGTGAACCCTCGTTTATCGCGGTAGATAGGTTCCAGACGCGGGCGCGATAGGTGAAAATCCGCGAAGTAGTGACATCATGGATAAATATCAACACAACATCGTGTTCAAATAGAAATAAATTTCTACCTCATACTTGGGATCGAACGCTAGCCCCTTCTAATGAAAGGCCAGGTCGAAACCAACCATGCCACGAGAGCCCATAAAAGGAAATCCGAACCTGACGCTAATCTAGCTGTCCGAGGATTTACCTGGCGAGACATCAGTCTCTTACCAGCGAGTTTTACCCGATTTCCCCGGGCCACCACGTGACACAATTGGTAGTAATTCATTCAAATTACCCCTAATGAGTCAATATGGATAAATATCAACACAACATCGTGTTCAAATAGAAATAAATTTCTACCTCATACTTGGGATCGAACGCTAGCCCCTTCTAATGAAAGGCCAGGTCGAAACCAACCATGCCACGAGAGCCCATAAAAGGAAATCCGAACCTGACGCTAATCTAGCTGTCCGAGGATTTACCTGGCGAGACATCAGTCTCTTACCAGCGATTTTTACCCGATTTCCCCGGGCCACCACGTGACACAATTGGTAGTAATTCATTTAAATTACCCCTAATGAGTCAATATGGATAAATATCAACACAACATCGTGTTCAAATAGAAATAAATTTCTACCTCATACTTGGGATCGAACGCTAGCCCCTTCTAATGAAAGGCCAGGTCGAAACCAACCATGCCACGAGAGCCCATAAAAGGAAATCCGAACCTGACGCTAATCTAGCTGTCCGTCATATTTACCTATTTATTTAACATGTATATTCGGACTTTTAAAACCTTCCCTTGTACGTAGTACTGTTAACAAACCACCCTTTAATGTACAGAACACTTAATGCATGTACTACAGCACCCTAAACTAAAACAGGCACAAATATTAAAGGCGATTTTATATCATGCGTTTCCTAAACACCTAAAAAGCACGATAAAAAATGGCAACCAATGTTTTGTTTACGTTCATCTCTGATCATAATGAAGAAACAAACTCATTTAGTGTACACATATATGTATAGGTTAGTTTTTGCATCGATTATATTGATTATACAGTACTGTATGTTGATTTTTTTATTACCAATGTTTTAGTTTACGTATTTTTCTTAGGACTTCCAAATGAAATCTTTTTCTTTATGACGCCGCCTGAAACGACGGCGTGTACGCTCAGTAAACAACCACGCTCAGAACAAACAAGGCATTTAACGCGCATGATGATAGTGATAAATAATGATACAGTACATACAGTATTTACAGTAAAAGCATTTACAAAATATGTTACCTTACAAATATAAATTATACAGTATTGTACGTAGCAAAGCAGGAAAACAATTTACGAGAGAGAGAGAGAGAGAGAGAGATTGTTTTACGTACGTAAATGTAAATTTTAAACAAAAAAAATATGATAGGTTACAACATGTAGACTTTTAAAACCTTCCCTTTAACTTAATGCATACAGTACGTACATTACTAAACTATAAAACAGGCAGTGAGAATATTAAAGTAAAAAATAAAGATTGTTACTGTACTCACCACGAAAGAAGTTGAAGAAAAACTTGAATGGTGATGGCGATGAATTTGCTGCACAGTAGAAATGATGATGATGAAGCTGATGATGTGTTCTACTGTGCAGTCAATGATAGTATTTTACGTCTCTTCAGACGGAGGTGTCTTTTCCTGGGACACCTCTTCAACTTCTTCCTGGGAAACTTCTTCAATTTCTTCCGAAGGCGTACTAGCAGGAGGAACTGGCTCTTTTTTGCGAGGCTGGAAGAACATTATGATCGGAAGTTGTTGCCGCTGCTTCTTTTTTCGATCCAAGAGCATCCTGTAGGGAGTCATGATGTCATCGACCTTGTTGGAGAATTGCATCGAGCGAACCATATCCTCGTCCCACTCTTGTAACATTTCTTTCGCCTCCTTCATATGGTTGCAGAACTTGGCAAGCCGTTCTAATGTTAAGCCCGTTTCTTCGACATTTTCTTGGGTCTCTTCCTGGGTATCACTCTCTTCCTCACTTGCCGATTTCGTCAGGTCTTCGAGGTCTGCGTCAGTTAGGGGCTGGGAATGGCAGTCCAACAACTCGTCGACGTCTTCAGTCGTCATGTCGCCAAACCCGTCACCTCCAATTATGGCAGCCAACTGCACAGATTTCCGTATTGCAGAGTGTTGGATTTCCGACGGAGTAAATCCCTTGTCGTCGTAAACAATATCGGGCCACAACTTCTTCCAGCTCGCATTCACGGTTGCAGGTTTCATCTCTTGAAGTGCCTTCTGAATATTCTGCAGGCACATGGCTATGGTGTACTGCCGCCAGTACGCCTTCAAGTTGAAATCTTCATCCTCGTCATCTTGGGCAGCATCCACACACGCAACGAGGTCCGCCAAGGTATTCTTCGTGTAGAGGGCCTTGAACGCCCTGATAACCCCCTGGTCCATCGGTTGAATTAATGACGTGGTGTTGGGTGGCAGGAACTCAACCTGAATGCCCTCATGCGACAGGTCAGTTGCGTGTCCACCAGCGTTATCCATAAGGAGAAGGATCTTGAATGGCAAGCCCTTCTCTACGAGATATTTGCTGACTTGCGGGATAAAACACTGGTGGAACCAGTTGGAGGTCAGCATCTTCGTAATCCATGCTTTTTGATTATGCATCCAGTACACGGGAAGGAGATTCTTGTTTTTATTTTTCAAAGCGCGAGGATTTTTCGACTTATAAATAAGCCCCGGCTTTAACAAAAATCCAGCAGCATTGCCACACATCACGAGGGTAACGCGATCCTTGAATGCCTTAAAGCCAGAGGCTTTGGCTTCCTCTTTGAACAGGAAAGTTCGCGACGGCATTCTCTTCCAAAACAAGCCAGTCTCATCTATATTAAAGACTTGTTCCGGCTTGTATCCACCTTCGGCGATAATATTCTTGAACGTCTGGTTCACGTAAGTTTCAGCAGCGGCAGTGTCAGCGGAAGCAGACTCCCCATGCAGGGAAACGCTTTTCAGGGCGAAGCGTTTCTGAAACTTCGCGAACCATCCTTTGCTTGCGGAAAAACGTTTCTGAGGCTGGGACTCAGTGGATGTCCCTGGTTGAGGAGGATCATCTGCATCATCATCATCTTCAGCATGGTTGCCGTCGTCGTCTTTAGGTTCCTTTGCAGCAAAATTCTCATATAAACTCAAAGCCTTTGTTTGGATGGTGTTCGTATCCAACGCTATGTTCTTCTTCCGGCAGTCGGCAATCCACACAGCTAAAGCACCTTCCATGCGTACGATCGTTTTATTACGCGTTGTAACGACTCGCTTCGCTGATCTGCTAAAGGTGATTGCAGCCGTCTTTCTAATGTTCGCCTCGTCCTTTTTGATATAGCGAACGGTGGATTCGTTGATGCCAAAATGGCGGCCGGCGGCCGCGTAACTTCTACCATCTTTTAACATGTCGAGAAGCGTAACCTTCTCAGCTATCGTCATCATCCTTCGGTGGCGTTTAGGCTCACTACCAGCCTTAAGAGAAGCAGAACGCTTGGGAGCCATTACAGTAGGATTTACGTACAGTACTGTAACAAAAAGTTCAACTTAAAAAGGTCGCACACAGCACAGATTAAACTTCACAAACTTAAGAACGTCTACTCAGCGATACGCGGTAAGAGAAAGTGAACGATCCAGCCCCGCGAGAACTTTGATGCTGCGGGTAGAAGATGCGGGCAAAACACCAATCACAGGCTAGATAACAAAACTTGAGTTCTGATTCGTCATCTATCAGCGCTTGAACCAATCACAACCCGTCTTACAGTACTATGATGCGTTGGTTACTCATAGAAGATGCCCCGCGCATACTGAACGTACGTAGATTAAGTACAATACCGTAATAATAATAAATAATGATAATAATACTGTACAGTAATAATAATAATAATAATGATAATAATAATAACAATAATAATTTTATTAACAACAACAACAATAATAATAATAATAACAATAATAATAAAAATTTACGTACGCTATTTTACGCCTCTCTCTCTCTCTCTCTCTCTCTCTCTCTCTCTCTCTCTCTCTCTCTCGTACGCTTATTCGAAATGTGATTTTTGCAACAAAGAATATTATTGGATGCAGTACTGTACTACGTACGTATACATACAAAAGATTCATGGAAAAGAAGCACATCCATTACAGTACACACCATTCTAATATGGTATGACTGCATCTGATTTGCGTTTCATGTTCGATTTAATTTTACTACGTACTGAATTTTCGTATGATCACATTCTCTTTTCGTGTTTTATTTCTTTCTGTGCTGAATTATATATCATATGTAATGCAATGAACAATCAGTAAGAGCAGATATTACTAATTACAGTATTAATGGAATTACAGGTAACAAAATATCGTATTTGGGGTCCTTCAGATTTCGCGGTATTTTCGAATTTTCCGGAAAATCCGCGATATGTATATATATATGGGTTATGGAAAAACCCCGCGAAGTGGTGAATCCGCGATTGTCGAACCGCGAAGTAGCGAGGGTTCACTGTAACTCTGGTCTCTACCCACCGCCTTGGGTGTGAATCAGCTATTATATATTCACCGTCTAAGTTAAATATTTAAAAATGATATTTTAATTATAAAATAAATTTTTGAATATACTTACCCGGTGAATATATAAATTAAAGGCCCTCCCTTCCTCCCCAATAGAGACGCAGCGGGACGAGAAGAATTGAAGGGTTTGTTTACATGCAAGGGTGGTATCTGGCCGATAGTTGGCGCTGGTGGGCACACCCACAACCTTCATAGCGATCGCTCGCGAGTTTTTTGAGTGTGTTTTCTGTCGAGCCGCTGAGTAGCAGCTATTATATATTCACCGGGTAAGTATATTCAAAAATTTATTTTATAATTAAAATATCATTTCTCGCTTTAAACCTATCGACACTAGCCTAGGCCCTGGGGGGCGATCTGATAAGGGTTACATATGAGGCAGGTCTAGTTTATTAATAATAACAGATATAAACTTATCATTCACTTAAATATGGCACTGAATTAACCTAAGAGGGCTATTTGAGTCGTGAACCCCATTGCCTGACTTCAGCCTTCTAGGTCCGCTGCTGTCCATATTTACTATACCTGTTGAACAAACATTTAAATTAATCTATGGTAAATAAATCACTGATATCAAACATTCATCTCGGCAGAAGTGGTTCACCTGCTAAGAAGAATGAGGCTCCCCCTCCTACTAAGCGCTCAAGACGATCACCTGAATTACCTGAAAGTGCAAATTTAGACCTCTTTTCCTTTTATAATAATGGAGATGAAAGCTATTACGAGGATTTCAACCTTCTTACCTTCCATAAACCCATTCCTTCATATATTTCCACCAATTTCAAAGCTGAACCATCTTTTCATAGAGAAGGGAAAATTCAATTGAATAATTCACTAGTAGCATTAACTTTCAGTGAAGGCCATAGTGATAACCGGGATAAATTCTTTGTTAGTAGTCAAAATAAGGAGTTCTCAGACTTTTTTAAATTAATTAATACTCCAAAGTTGAATTTCTGGCCTGAAGGTAAGGTATTTGATGACAGCTATAAGAGAAAATTTTTTTATGACATAGAAAATATTAAAATGAGTATTTCTGCCTTCCAAGGGCATGCAGCACTGGCACACATTGTATACCCCTCCAAAGTAAATGACATTGATTTTTTGTCCAAGATTATTATTGGTCCCCTAAGAAGGAGCATAGACCTCATACAAAATTTGATAAGAAATTTCAGAAGCAGAGCACTTCCTAGATACCTCAAGGAAGAGATAAGAGATCTTATAATCCAAACAGACATTAAAGAAGTTTGGAATTTAACTGAAGACCAAAAATCAACCATTGCTGCCTGCTTTCACAAGGGTCCCCTCCTCAGAGGAGGGGCAGCAAACTTCAGGGGTAGGAAATTCAACTTTGGGGGCAGATTTCAGGGAAGAAGGTTCAGTTTCCTCAAAGATAACCCTAACTTTAGATTCAAGTCTCAGCCGCTTAGAAGAGGTAATAGGCGAGGTGGGTACAGGGGGGGGGGGAGGTCACAAAATGGACAAGCTAATAGTTCAGGAGCCAGAGAAAAGAAAGACCCTAGAAATTGAGCCATGCTCCGCACCAGTTCAAAGAGAGATTTTTTCAGCACCAGTATTCTATGCACCAGTTGATAACGATGTTTACTCTGCACCAGTTAATAATGAGCTTTGCTCAGCACCAGTTAATGAGCTTTGCTCAGCACCAGTTAATAACGAGCTTTGCTCAGCACCAGTGGTTAATGAGCTTTGCTCAGCACCAGATAATAACGAGCTTTGCTCTGCACCAGACCATCATGACATTGGGCCAAATACTATAAATCAAGATAGAAGTAAAGAGACCTTGCCTTTGGCCTCAAACCCAATGAATAACTCCTCCCAGAGCCCCCCAGAGAATAGGATAGGTAAGTCATTATTGATGAATATTGATAGTTGGAGAAAGCTTCCTAATGCCTCTTTTGCTTGTAAAATTATCAATGAAGGGGTGAGAATTCCGTTTAATAATAAATTTAAAGCCCAGAGGTCATTAAAAAGAACAGGTAAAGATAGATTTTATTCAATTAACAAGCGTAAAATATTGGAAAGTGAATGTGACAGACTGCTAAAACTAGGTGTCATAGAGCAGATCCCCAGAACTTCCTTTTACTACTCCAACCACATATTTTATAAATTCAAACCAGATGGAACAGTACGACTAATCTTTGACATGAAGGTGCTCAACACCATGATTAAAAAACCTTCTTTTACCATGCTCGAGGCCAATACTATATTTCCCTATCTACATCTAAACTCTTGGGCCTGCAAACTAGATTTAAAAGATGCTTATTGGCACATTCCATTACATGCAAGTAGCCAAAAATTTCTAACCTTAA
The DNA here is from genome assembly GCF_036898095.1 of Palaemon carinicauda. Classification (NCBI taxonomy): domain Eukaryota; kingdom Metazoa; phylum Arthropoda; class Malacostraca; order Decapoda; family Palaemonidae; genus Palaemon; species Palaemon carinicauda. Next base: position 112,467,704 of record NC_090727.1, on the reverse strand, counting down.
ATATCTCCACAGATACCACAGTTATTTTAATTCAGGGTACAAAATCATTCCCCACACCTTCAAAAAATACCTAAAGCCATGGGAACAGAGACAAATGTACAGAGAGGTTAACATTCCAAACCCACAGATAGATGCAGAACTTTTCACTGACGCTTCCAACCAGGGTTGGGGAGGTGCATTAGTAATAGCGGGTAATATGCTCTCAATAAATGGAACTTGGACAAATGAAGAATTCTCCCTTCACATCAATGTAAGAGAGTTATTAGCTTGCTTCTATTCTTTGGAACACCTCATCACAAGGTTATACAACAAGGTTGTCTTAATACATGTTGATTCAAAGGTTACTAATTGTTGGCTAAGGAAACAGGGTAGTATCAGAAACAAGTTAGCTCATGAACTAGTCAGGAAAATACTTAGTACCATGAAGGATCACAACATACAGATAAATTCCAGATGGATCAGGGGAGCAAGTAACACCATCGCAGACTCACTTTCCAGGGACCTGGGTTCCATTCACACAGAAACTTCCCTCAGTGACAGTCTATTCTCCTTAATCTGCTCTGACTTCAATTTCACCACGGAAATAGATCTGTTCTCAAATGGCTTCAATACTAAGTGCAAAAAGTTTTGTTCATCTCTTCCAAACCAAAAAGCCATCAGCAATAATGCACTTACGATTAGCTGGAAGGGATCAACACCTCTCTATGCCTTTCCACCAGGATTCTTACTACACAAAGTAGCTTTTAAAATCTATAAAGAATGCAATAATAATATGCTTTTCTGCACCATATCGCAGGGGACTGAACCATGAATTCCAGTAGTGAAGTCAGTCGCGAAGCAGCACAAACGATATATTGTGAAGATCGAAGACTACCATATAGTTCTCAAGGATTGTATCTCACCCTCAGCAAAGCTCCAATCAACTTTGATCGCCTTCAAAATTTAAAGGATCAGCTCCCTAACGTCTTTCCTCCTGAGGTTTGCTCCAAAATTGCTGTCAGCTTGAGGGACAGCTCCTTGCACAAGTATGAAAACCTATACAACATTTTTAAAAGTTTCATTCACAAGGAGTATGGAAGAGACAACAAATTCCCCCTGTTAGCAATTATTTTATTTTTCAATCACCTTATAGACAAGGGACTGTCTTACAACACCCTGAAGAGCTACAGAGCAGCTTTAGGTCCTATCTTGTCAGGTTATTTCCCAGGTTACTGTCTTGCAGAAGACAAATATGTCAAAGCAATGATATCGGGAGTTAATAGAAGGAAACCTGAAAATTCTCACCAGTTCCGTGGCTGGGATCTAGACAAAGTAATCTCGTTTCTCAACACCACGAGAGATAACTCCACCTTACTACTGACACAGAAAACCTTGTTCCTAGTAGCCTTAGCTTGCCCTTTAAGAGCAAATCAATTTAACAATCTCTGCATTTCCAGGAGCACCTTCACCCCAGAACACATTGTCTTACGGAACCACCCTTCCTTCATGGCCAAAAACCAAAAGAACAACTACACGCCAATAGAGATCAGCTTTAGGAAGCTTCCTAACAGACCAAAAATATGTCCAGTCAGACAATTGAACTTCTATTTGGAATACACAAACAAAGTCTGTATGGAAAGAAACATAGACAGGAAAGACCACATATGGCTAGATGAACACTTCAAGATAATGTCTCTACAAAAAATGAGACAACTTTTTAGGGAGTGCATTTTCAGAGCCGACCCAAATGCAACTAAACAGTCAACGAATTTCCACTCTATAAGGGGTCAAGCTTCATCAAGACTGCTATACAATGGAGTATCTATACAAGAAATCATGTCCAGAATGAATTGGAGAAGCGACTCTGTCTTCAGCTCTTACTATGCTCTCCTCGGCTTACAGGGAGCTTTCGATGCTGTGGTCGCTGGACTTCATCTTCAAGCCCCCTGAAGCATCTGCCTAGCTACCACTGGTGAGTCCGGTAGGTTGAGACCTCCCTCTCCAGAACTGTAAGTTTACTTGTGAACGAAGGTTCTGGAGTGGGAGGTGAGACCTTCCGGACTCAAAGTCTGGGTCACCCTCCAACCCTTCCCCCGTGAGCCGAGGAGACCATGTACTTAGGAGGGAATATTCTAACAACTTCATAATTCAACAGAGTAGGCTATATACAAGAACACACACATACAATCACTATTATTCCACAGAAAACAAACTAACTGGAATCTTTCAATATTCATATCAACCAAGAGAGCACAAGAAGATTGAATTTACTAGTAAAAAGACCTTTATGTCCAACAATTTGCACCTTCACAGTAATTCCTTCATAACTTACACAACCAAGGTAAGCTCAACCACTTCTGTGTTATATTTTGTTCTATTACAACTTCAAAAATGTGACTTCCATTGCCGAGTCAACCCGCTCGTCCCTGGTAACTCCGCCCAAGGGGCGTGGTTTAGGGCTCGCGCCGCCGCTTGGGGGGGTTCCAGGGGGGGGGGTGTAAGCTACCACTGGTGAGTCCAGAAGGTCTCACCTCCCACTCCAGAACCTTCGTTCACAAGTAAACTTACAGATCCCTTGTCTGTCGTTGACGTTGTTGTAACGGAGGCATCGAGTGTTTCTGTTCAAACACCCATGCCTGTTGTTGCTGAGGTAGCTGAAGGGAGGAACTAAGTCCTACGGTCTCTCCTGCAGGTGATTCTCCCCCTCGGGGGAGTTCACTGACAGAGACTCCTCTGCGGAGGCCTTATGAAGGTCAGATTGCTGATCCAACGGCCCCTCGTGGGCATATAAGGCGGATGGCTCGTCCTCCCCTTCGCCGTAGAGGTCTTCCTTCTCCTCACAAGGGAGTTAGGAGGCGCCTCTTCGGCTCGTCATCACCGCAGTCCTCTGCCGAGGAGACAACTCGCCGTTCACCGTTCCTGCCAGCTACCACCTTAGACCTCTCCAGAGATCGTTCGCGATCCCCTTCGGAGGATGGTCGTCCTTCGGGACCCTGTGACCAGTCTCCCTCCAGAACTGCTGACCTGCCGTCACCCTTTGAGGATGCTGATGCGCTATATGTGCCGACACAACCTGTCATTGCGCAGGCACCGGTTCCTTTGGGGCGTAAGGGTCTTGAGCGCAAAACTGCGCCTCAAACCCTTAAGCGGCAGGTTATACCTGCGTGCCCTTCTGCTGCTGATGTTCCAGACTTAGCGCCACTGCTCTCACCTGCGCTCTTGCGCGCAAATGTTCCTGTTATGCGTCAGGGTTCCCCTGCGGGCCCACCAGCAGTTTCTGATCTAGCGCGCCCGCGCCCACCTGCGCACACGCGCCCGCCTGCCCACATGCGCCCGGCAGTTCCTGTACCACGCGCAGTCCAAGAGGCACCTAGGTTAGCGCACAGGCGCTCACAGGTGTCTCTGGACCCCCAGCGCTCTTCTATGATGAGGAGTGATATGCGCCAATCTCGTGCAGTTCCTGATACAGCGCACATACGCTCACCAACGCGCCAGAGCACTTCCACATCTCAGCGCGCAGTCCACGAGGTGCCTAAGCTAGCGCATGGCCGCGAAAATCCTGCTGCGCACGATTCTTTCACGCGCGACCCAGAACAGGGCTCATCACGCGATCACCAGCGTGATCGGCGCCCCGATCACCAACGCGATTGCGCATGAGTTGCAACGGGGCTACAGGCAGACAGGTCATCATCTCGGTCCCCTCCCCGCAAGCGCAGAACAGCGCGCTCGCCGGAGGAAGGGAGGTTTCTAGACAGGTCTAAGGACTCTTCTTCTTCATTTTCAGCTTCTCATCAGGCGAACCCTCGTTTGTCGACTCCTCCAAGGGATCGAACGATCCTCTTCCCTCCAGAGGGAGTATATGACAGCGCGACTGTCAGTCAGCAGCCCTGGTTTGGTACCATTGTCAGAGCTCTTATGCAGGCTATGAAGCCTGTTGTCTCTGACTTGGGTCACAAATCGGTGGCAGCTTCCTCACCCCTGAAGAGGAAGAGAGGAGTCCCCTCCGTGGTAACTTCTCCGAGAGCTATTCTGTCTCCTCGCAAATCCTTGCGTAAGGCTCCTTCCCCCCTCAGACTTTCTCTCTCTCCTCTGCGGATGAGTATTACCCATCCTCAGGAGAGTCGGAAGAGCCGGTCCATTCCCCCATCGCACCAATGGGGGAAACTCCGCCTCTTCCTGAGAAGTCTTCTCGTACAGAGGTGGGGAAAGTCTTGCACCCATCATTGCTGCAGTCCTGTATCCCTCCCAGGAGGGAACCGAAGGACTCGAAGACTGTCCCTAAGTCTTCCACAAGGATCAGACAGGAACCAGATAGACCTTCGGAGAACGTCCGCGAGTCTCCCCAGGAAAAGCCACTGGGGACGGGAGACTTTGCTGCCAGTCCTTCAGGAGGAGAGCACCAAGAGTCAGAATATGCGTTCTGGCAAGTCCTGACCCTCATGAGGAACCTCAACGAGATCCCAGACCCTGAGATTCCTCCTCGTGAGGGAAAGGATACGGTCCTGGACCGAATCTACGGCATCCAGAAACCCTCTAGGGCCAGTGCAGCTTTGCCCTGGTCACAGGGGATGAAGAGTGCCAGAGACAAGGTCGAGGGCCAGCTCTCTGAGCTTGCCTCCTCCAGTAGCTCCAGCGCCGGTAACAAGCTCCTCCCTCCTCTTCGAGTACATCAGAGGAGGTACTTTGAGATCCTAGAGGATACTTGTTTGGGTCTTCCAGTACACCATTCTGTGGAAGAACTCACTGGGGGAGTCCCTCTTGAGAGAGACTCCAACTGGCAAGTGTCCTATTCTGCAACTGAGACCCTAAGCCAGGAGAAAGTTGCGAAGTGTGCCATGCAGGCAACTTCGTGGCTTGACATCTGGCTGGGATCTCTGGGCATCCTGGTACGCTCTGAGGATCTGTCCAAAGAAAGTACCAGGAAGGCACTGGAGACATTCTTACTCTCAGGCACGCGTACCATTGAATTTCTGGCCCACCAAGTCTCGAGCTTGTGGGCCAACACGATTCTCAAGCGTCAGGACGCAGTGGCTGAGAGGTTTCACCAGAAGGTCCCCAGTTCTGATGTTAGCAGGCTCAGACACTCTTCCGTTCTCGGTAAGAGCTTGTTTGAGCCAAAGGACGTGGAGCTAGCCGCTGAGAGGTGGAGGAAGTCCAATCAGGACTCCCTCATTCACAAGGCCCTGACATCGAGGCCTTACAAACCTCCAGCAGCCCAGCAGCCCCATCTAGCTAAGGACACTAAGAAGACAATGACAGCGAAGCAGAAGGTGTCTAAGCCCTTTTCTGCCAAGGGCAGAAGGGGCAAGAAGTCCTCCAGGGGAGGAGGTAAAAATCCTAGAGGGAACGGCCGAAGCCGTAAACGCTAGAATTGGCAGTCCCCCTGCATGTCCACCAGTGGGGGGATGCCTACAAAGTTACGCGACAAGGTGGCAGCAACTCGGGGCAGATACCTGGACGATTTCCGTAATTGGTCAGGGTTATCGCGTCCCGTTCATCTCATGTCTACCTCCCCTGACAGCGAATCCAGTGTCATTGAACTCCCTTACCATGGGATCGGTAAAGGCAACCCTTCTTCGCCACCGAGACAAGCTTCTCGAGCTTTGCCAAGATCTAGGGATCATGGTAAACCTCGAGAAGTCCTCTCTGCAGCCCTCTCAGAGACTGGTATATCTAGGCATGGTCATAGACACCAATCTCCACAAAGCTTTCCCATCAGACGACAGGATAGCAAGGCTGAGGAAGGTCGCGAGACCTTTCCTCACACAAGAAGAACTTCCAGCCCAAACGTGGTTACGTCTCCTCGGCCATCTCTCCTACCTGGCCCGTCTGGTTTCCAACAGTCGCCTCAGAATGAGATCTCTCCAGTGACGACTCAAGTCCCGGTGGAATCAAGGACACGATTCCCCGGACACCCTGATCCCTATGGGACAGCCAGAACGGACGGACCTCCAGTGGTGGGTGGCAGACGAGAACCTACGAAAGGGAGTGGATCTTCTTGTCCTCCCCCAGACTTGATGTTGTTTTCGGACGCATCAAAGAAAGGGTGGGGGGCCTACGTTCTGAACCACAGGACCTCAGGCCTGTGGTCAGAATCAGAAAATTATCTTCACATAAACCTGCTAGAAATGAAGGCCGTGTTCCTGGTACTTCAGAAGTTCCACCAACTCCTGGCGGGCCACTCTGTGGTAGCGATGAGCGACAACACCACAGTGGTGGCTTATATCAACAAGCATGGAGGTACCTTTTCATAACAGCTATCCCATCTTGTAGTAGAGATACTGAGATGGTCCGAAGTCCACTCGATCACACTAGCGGCTCGCTTCATTCCGGGCAAAAGGAATGTGCTCGCCGACAGTCTGAGCAGAGCGACGCAGATAGTGAGTACCGAGTGTTCTTTGGATCCTCAAGTAGCCAACAAAGTCCTGACTTTGTGGGGTTCCCCGACTGTGGATCTGTTCGCTACAGCGCTGAACTACAAGCTCCCGCTGTACTGCTCCCCGGGATCCAGTCCCGGATCCCAAGGCTCTCTGGCAAGATGCCTTCAAACAACGGTGGGACAACATCGATGTGTACGCCTTTCCCCCGTTCTGTCTGATGAGGAGAGTACTCAACAAGACCAGAATATCGGTCAATCTTTCAATGACCCTCATAGCTCCGCTATGGCATCACGCAGAGTGGTTTCCTGACCTTCTGCAACTCCTTACGGAGCCTCCGAGAGAACTTCCTCCACGTCACGAGCTACTCAAACAACCACATTCCAACATCTTCCACAAAGCCGTAGCTTCGCTTCGACTTGACGCCTGGAAAATATCCAGCATCTCCTCAAAGAGAGAGGATTTTCGCAACAAGTTGCGAACAGGATGTCTGGACACCTGAACAAGTCATCTGCAGGGGTCTATCAGGCGAAGTGGTGAGTTTTCTGTGGTTGGTGTCGTGGAAGGGGTATCTCTCCACTCAATGCCACTATTGCCACTGTTCCTCATGTATTTGCGGGAGGAAATGCGCCTTTCAGTCTCGGCAGTGAAAGGCTATCGCTCAGCCTTAAGTCTTGCCTTCAGGCTCAAAGGAATGGACATTTCTTCCTCGCTGGAACTTTCTCTACTCATACGAAGCTATGAGCTTACCTGCCCTCAGTCGGAAGTGAGACCTCCTCCTTGGAACGTGGTTCGAGTTCTCAGGTCTCTAAAGAACCACTATGCCAGGCTTCAGATCGCCACCTTACTTGGAAGACGGTGTTCCTGCTAGCTTTGGCTTCGGCCAAGCGAGTCAGCGAACTACATGGTCTTTCATACGACATCGCCCATTCAAGGGGATGGGGGGAGGTAACGTTCAGGTTCGTCCCTGAGTTTGTTGCCAAGATTCAGAATCCGGGAGTTCCGGACCCTCGGTTCGACTCTTTCCAGGTTCCGAGTCTCCGTTCTGTAACAGATGACCCAGACCATCTCCTACTTTGCCTAGTAAGGAGTCTGAGGTTGTATCTTAAAATAACAGCTGTAGTTTGTCCCCAGGTTCAAGCCCTGTTTGTGAGCACTGGGAAAACGAAGAGAAGGGTCACCAGGAATACCATCTCATCCTGGATTCGCAAGGTAATACACCTAGCCTTGAATCCTGACCCTTCTCCGTCACGTCGCCCTAGAGCGCATGATGTCAAGGGCATAGCTACGTCCCTGGCCTTCAAGAAGAATTATTCAGTGACGCAGGTCCTGCAAGCTGGGGTGTGGAAACGTCAGACCACCTTCACAGCCCACTACCTGCAAGACGTGACACACAGGAGGCTCGATACATTTTCTATCGGCCCTGTGGTGGCTGCACAACAGCTGGTCTAAACCTCAGGCTCCTTAATGGACAAGTAGCAGAAGGTTGAGGGCATTGTTACCCGGTTTTAGTCTGCTCGAATGAAAAGGTATGTCTGGCCCTTATTCTTTTCTTCATCCTCTCCTCCCTTGGAGAAAGCAGCATCCTGGGTTCTCTGCACAGCTGACCTCAAACCACTGCAGGTAAACCATGCTTCCTTGTGTTCCTATTATTAAGTGTAATACTGTCATGTCCCCATACCCTGACGAGATGGTATTGGCAGAGTCCTAGCCTAGATTTCCATCTGAAGAACTCCAGGTCAACTTCCTAGGACGAGTCACTTTTCACCTTCGCGCACACCTTACGTAGGCCGCAGCAGTTTCACAGCTGCTAGCGAGGAGCAGGGACTCCTTATTGTCTGAGTATGTAAACACACTAATATGGAGTCCCTGGGCAAGCCAAAGCCAGTATGGCAGGGACTTACCACCCTTCTTAAGGGTTGAGATAGCGTGGCTTGTATTTTAGTTACGTAACAAATGACAAATTCGTAGATAATTTGTATTTTTCCTAACTATACAAACCTTAGCTATTTACACATATTTGCCCGCCAGCCCTGTCCCCCGGGATAAGTCCTACCTCTAAGCAAAATGAAGCACTCACTGTGTGTGAGGGGGGAGGAGTATCAAGCTACCCCTCCCTACCCCCCGCTAACTAGCGGTGGGGTAGTAAACCCTCGTTAAAATTCTTATGGCTCGTCATTCAGCTACGCCGAAGTAATTACCCTATGTAAATAGCTAAGGTTTGTATAGTTAGGAAAAATACAAATTATCTACTAATTTGTCATTTTTACACTGGGTGCCTAAAGCGAGAATTGAGTTTAAAATATGTACAATAACTCATCAAGTTATCAGAACTGGACATCCAAAATATGTAAGAGAATTGCTACATATTGTGCAGCCAACAAATCGTGTTGACACAAGAATAGTTACAGATGGTTTCAAATTATTCGAACCCAGAAATATGTCTAATGTACGCTCAAGAGCCTTTAAATATGCGGACCTAAGACTATTCAATAAGCTCCCACGCGACATCCGAAAGATTGAAGATATCTAGGCTTTGAAGAGGAAACTGAAGACTTTCTTGTTCTGTGAGTGCTTCGATAAAGACGATTTAACAATAAATGAGCAATATGCTGTGTTAAATGTTGAATGCTTCTGACCAAACATGATAAAATGACTGTGAAGGTTCTGCTGTATAGAAGCAGAAAAAAAAGAGCCCTTAAACTGGAAACTGGAAGAAGGTTCCTGTGATGTGCGCTAAGATAACAGGAGCAAACAGGAATCTATTATTAATATCTATAAATTCATTAATAGAGGTTTGTTCCTTAACTGGAATATACAAACCAATGCTATTTATAAGGATATTACTTTCGGCAAAGGTGAAAGGACGAGCCATTAGATTTTTAGCAAGGGTTAACCGCCCATTTGTTCCGTAACCGAAATACAAACCACGCTATTTACATTGGGTTTACCTTTCGGCGTAGCTGAAATTGACGAGCCAATAGATTTTAACGAGGGTTAACTACCCCCGCGCTAGTTAGCGGGGGTAGGGGAAGGGGTAGCTTGCTACCCCTCCCTCCCCACACACCGGTGATTTGCTTCACTTCACTTTTGGCTCGGACGATGTACAGATGTCTCTGTCTATCGTCCTCATTTTTGACAGCCTTAATCTTTTTTTTTTTTTTTTTGCTTTTCCTCAGACTTTGTGTGTTTGAAGTTGGCCTCGCCCTTTGCAGTTCATCATGCACAAGTGCCCTGGGATTGCCGGCCGCCCTTGCGGTACCTTCATGTCTGCGGTGGATACCGATCCTCACACACTTTGCCCGCAGTGTCGAGGCCGACGGTGTGATAGTGAAAATACATTTAGGGAGTGGTCTGCCTCCCAGTGGTAGAGGTTTGCCCGCCGGCGTAATTAGAAGTCCAAGAGAGACCGTTCTCCTTCGAGGGTTGCCTTGAAGGAGAAAGGCTCTCGGGACTCTTCTTCCGCCGCCCAAACCTCCTCCGAAGCTCCCCCTCGTCCGGCTCCTAGTGAGAGGCCGCCGAGTGGGAGCGCAGGCCCTAGTTCTGTTTCCCGACCTCGGGGTGCGGGATAGGGCGTCGCCTCCCATAGCGGGGCGGTTCCCCCTCCTCCTCCGGGGGAAGATTTTGATAATGTTAACTCCATGTATAATGATGATCTTTTTCAGCTCTGGGGTTCCTTGGGGCTTAAGGGCCTCCCTCCAAGGAAGCCCTGTTTGACCTTATTCAGTTGGGGGCCGCTGTCAAGCAGTCGCCGGTGATAGCAGAGGTAGATCCTCTGTCTATCGTCGACGTCGTGGTGGCAGAGGCTTCCGACGAGTCTGGTCAAACCTCTGCGGCTCCTGATGGTGATGACGTTGCTGAAGGCTCTCCTCCCCCTTCTGTACATCCTTCGGAGGGGGAAGGGGGTCCTACGGGCTCTCCTGCGGCTAAATCTCCCCCCTCGGGGGAGCACTCTGACTGAGACTCTTCTTCGGAGGACTGATGATCCTGACGACCTCCCTCGTGGCCGCCTTCGCCGTAAGGCTCATCGTCCGCTTCGCCGCAAGGGCCTCCCGTCTCCCTATAACGGTGTCAAGAGGCGCCTTTTCGAGTCTTCTCCTCCTCCGTCCTCCGATGGGGACTCTCCTCACCAGAAGCAGTCTGTAGCAGCCGCGTCCTTAGACCTCTCCGGAGATCGTTCACGTTCTCCTACGCCTTCCAGACCTTCTACTTCCTGTGCAGACGGCCAGCAGTCTGATCTCGTCAGCCGACGGGCACCGGTCCCTTTGGGGCTAAGGGATGTCGCCCACGGTGTGGGTGCTTCCCTTGCGCGTCAGGGTTCCCCTGCGCGCCCTTCTGCGCGTTCACGCGTAGTTGCACACCAACACTCTCCTGCTCGTCAGCGCTCTCCTGATCGCCAGCGCTCTCCTGCTCGCCAGCGCTCTTCTGATGATCAACGCCCTACTACTCGCCAGCGCTCTCCTAAGGATAACGAACGTCCTCCTGTTCCTGCTGCGCGCCCAGCGCGCCAACGGTCTCCTGAGCGCACTAGATCTCCTGCTCGTCAACGCGCACCTGCGCTTCCAGTTCCTGACACGCGCCCTGTGCGCCCACGCTCTTCCACGCGCCCTAGAACTCCGGTTCAGGACTTGGGCAAGGACTCAACTTCTCCTCGCCCTTGCGATCCTGTTCGTCAGCGCGATCCTGCTCGTCAGCTTTCTCCTGTGCAGCAACGCGCGCGGTCTCCTGCGCATACATCTAGAGTTCCTGCACGCCCACGCGCCTCCTCTTCCTGAGCCCACTCACGAGCGTTCGCCTTTGCGCGTCGCGCCGACAGATCCCGCGCAGCCTTCTACGCGCCGTTTCCCTGCTCGCCAGCGTTCTCCAACGCGACAGCAATCTCCGACGCGTCAACGTTCTCCTACTCGTCAGCGATCTCCTGCGCGTCAACGATCACCAGCGCGTCAGCGTTCCCCTGAGTGCCGGCGATCTCCAGATGCTCTGCGTGATCCATCGCCTGCGCGCAAGCGCTCTCCTACGCGTCAGCACCCAGCAGATCCGAAGAAACATTGGTCCCCTGCGATCAGCTCGCCCACGCGCGGTCGCTCGCCTGCGCGTTCTACTCGCCAACGCACCATCGCTCGCCTGCGCGCCAACGTTCGCCAACGCGGCATCAATCGCCGACTCGCCATCGCTCGCCCACGCGTCACAGGTCTCCAGGACACTATCGGTCCCCTGGCCCTCAGCGGTCTCCTGAACGCTCTCGTTCGCCCACGCGCCAATGTGTTCACTCGCCAACGCGCTCACTCGCCAGCTCGCCCACGCGATCACTCGCCTACGCGCCCGCTCGCGATCGCTCCCGCGCTCGTTTGTCTCCGCGCGATTGCGCGCCTGCGCTCCAACAGCCCCTCGCGCGCGACTCTTTCTGGTCACCTTCGCGTGAGCGTCAGCACGACCCCCGTTCGCGTCGGGTTCCGCAGCTCGCGGCAGCAGCAGGGACGCGTGTCGCCAGGTCGCAGTCGGGATAACCTCCACCTAAGGACCTTCGGAGACGTCAAGGCAACTTTCTTCCCCTTCTTTTTTGCAGGCAGGTCCAGTGGTGTCCACTCCGAAGGATCGCCCGATCCCCTTCCCTCCAGCAGGAATTTCGGACTCTGTGTCTGTGTCTCGGCAGTCCTGGTTTGGTCCTTTGATGCAGGCGTTAGTGAAGGCTATGAAGCCGGCACTCGCCGATCTAGGACACAAGCCAGCGACGGCCTCGCCCCCGCTGAAGAGAAGGAAAGGAGTGGACTTCGTGGTGACTTCTCCCAGGGAGAAGTTGGTTTCTAAGAGGTCCGTCAGGAAGGCCCCGTCCCCTTCGCAGTCGTTTTTTCCTCCCGTAGACGAGGCTTTTCCATCCTCGGGAGAGTCCAGTGAGGCGGCGGTCTCCCCCTCGGCACCAAGGGGATAGTCACCTCCTCGTGGAGGAGAATCGTCTCGCGTGGAATTTGCCTACCAGACCACTTTGCTGGAGTCTTGTATCCCGCCCAGGAGGGAACCCAAGGACTCCAAGACGTTGCCGAAGTCTTCTGCACGTATTCGTCAGGAACCAGCTAGACCCCGGGAGAACGTCCACGTGTCTCCCCAGGAAGAACTTCCGGGGACAGGAGACTTAGCTGCCAGTCTGCAGGGAGGAGAGCAGCAAGAGTCTGAGCATGCCTTCTGGCAGGTCCTGAGCCTGATGAGACAGCTCAACGGGTTCATGGACCCTGTGATCGCCCCCCGTGAAGGCAGGGACACGGTCCTGGATCAGGTTTATGAAACTCAGAAGCCCCCAAAGGCCAGCGCGGCTCTGCCCTGGTCCCAGGGGCTGAAGAGTGCCAGAGCCAGGGCCAACGCTCAGCTCGCAGTACTCGCTACCTCCAGTCGTTCCTCTGCCGGGAACAAACTCCTCCCACCTCCTCGTCTCCAGCAGAGGAGGTATTTTGAGATCATGGGGGAGTCTAGCCTCGCTCTTCCCCTCCACCATTTGGTAGAAGAGCTTACTAGGGGAGTTCCTCTTGAGAAGCTCTCCTCCCAGCAGGTGACGTTCTCGGCGTCGGAGATTCTAAGCCATGAGAAGGTCGCGAAGTGCGCCATGCAGGCCACTTCGTGGCTGGATGTCTGGCTAGGTTCTCTGGGCATCCTATTGCGCTCTGAGGATCTGTCTAAGGAGAGCAATAGGAAGGCCCTGGAGACCTTCCTCCTCTCGGGCACTCGCTCCATCGAGTTCCTGGCTCATCAGGTTACCGACATGTGGGCCAACTCGGTGCTCAAGCGTCGTGATGCGGTGACCGAGAAGATCCATCTGAAGGTCCCCGCCGTGGACGTCAACAGGCTCAGACACTCCTCCCTCCTCGGAGGGAATTTGTTTGAGCCCCAGGACATGGAACGTACAGCTGAGAGGTGGAGGAAGTCGAGTCAGGACTCCCTCCTCCAAAGGGCCCTTGCATCTCGGCCCTACAAGCCTCCAGCTCCGCAGCAACATCAGCCGCAGCCTCGCAAGACACCGAAGCAGGCTCCGGCAGCTAAGAAAGTGGTGTCTAAGCCCCAGCCCTTTCCTGCCAAGGACAAGAGGGGCGGTAAGTCCTCCAGGGGAGGCAAGACTCCTAGAGGGAGCGGCCGCGGCCGCAAACGCTAGGAGTGGCAGTCCCCCGCGTGTCCACCTGTGGGGGGATGCCTTCAAAGTTGCGTGCACAGGTGGCAGCAACATGGGGCCGATGCTTGGACGGTCTCCGTGATCGGTCAAGGGTATCGCGTCCCATTCACGACATCTCAACCTCCTCTGACAGCGAATCCAGTGTCGTTGAGCTCCTATGCCATGGGATCGGTAAAGGGGCTAGCCCTTCGGGCGGAAGTCGAGACCATGCTCAAGAAGGATGCTCTCCAGGAGGTCGTCGACAGCTCCCCAGGCTTCTTCAGTCGAATCTTTCTTGTAAAGAAGGCGTCTGGAGGCTGGAGACCCGTCATCGACCTCTCAGCTCTGAACAAGTTTGTCAAGCAAACTCCGTTCAGCATGGAGACAGCGGACACGGTCAGACTTGCGGTGAGACCACAAGACTTCATGTGCACACTGGATCTGATGGACGCGTACTTCCAGATCCCTATCCATCCGTCTTCCAGTAAGTACTTGAGATTCAGCCTAGACAGCAAGACCTACCAGTTCAAGGTGCTGTGCTTCGGTCTCTCCACAGCACCTCAGGTGTTCACCAAAGTGTTTACCTTGATTTCGTCGTAGGCGCACAGGAACGGCATCCGTCTCCTCCGTTATCTGGACGACTGGCTGATCCTAGCAGACTCGGAGTCGGCCCTTCTTCGACACCGAGACAGGCTTCTGGGACTTTGCCAGGATCTGGGGATCGTGGTAAATCTCGAGAAGTCCTCTCTGCAGCCGTCCCAACGACTGGTTTATCTAGGCATGTTGTTAGACACCAATCTCCACAAAGCCTTTCCATTAGACGACAGGATAGCAAGGCTGAGGAGGGTGGCGGAACCCTTCCTCAGGCGAGAAGAGCTTCTTGCCCAATCGTGGTTGCGTCTCTTAGGTCACCTGTCCTCCCTGGCTCGTCTGGTTCCAAACGGCCGTCTCAGGATGGGATCCTTGCAGTGGTGGCTCAAGTCCCGGTGAAATCAAGGATCTGATTCCCCGGACTTCCTGGTTCCGATAGGACCTTCGGAACAGGCGGACCTGCGGTGGTGGCTGGTCGAGGAGAACCTGCGAAAGGGAGTGGATCTTCTCGTCCTCCCCCCGGAATTGACACTGTTTTCGGACGCGTCAAAAGAAGGGTGGGGGGCGCACATTCTAAACCAGAGGACCTCAGGCCTTTGGTCAGAATCAGAAAAGTACCTGCACATCAACCTGCTAGGAATGAAGGCCGTTTTCCTGGCTCTTCAACAGTTCCAACGGACCCTGGCGGGTCACTCCGTGGTGGTGATGAGCGACAACACCACGGTAGTGGCTTATATCAACAAGCAGGGAGGTACTTTTTCGCAGCAGCTATCCCATCTTGCTGTAGAGATTCTGAGTTGGACCGAAGTCCACTCGATAACACTATCAGCTCGCTTCATTCCTGGCAAGAGGAATGTGCTCGCCGACAGTCTGAGCAGGGCTTCGCAGATAGTGAGTACCGAGTGGTCTTTGGATCCTCAGATAGCCAACAAAGTCCTGACTTTGTGGGGTTCCCCGACCGTGGATCTGTTCGCGACAGCCTTGAACTTGAAACTGCCCCTGTACTGCTCCCCAGTCCTGGACCCCAAGGCACTCTGGCAAGATGCCTTCCAACAACGGTGGGACAACATCGACGTGTACACCTTCCCACCGTTCTGTCTCATGAGAAGGGTGCTCAACAGGACCAGACTATCGGTCAACTTGTCGATGACTCTGATAGCTCCGCTGTGGCATCACGCGGAATGGTTCCTGGACCTTCTGCAGCTCCTGATGGAGCTCCCGAGAGAACTTCCCCCACGACACGAGCTACTCAGACAACCACATTGCAACATCTTCCACAGAGCCGTAGCATCGCTTCGGCTTCACGCCTGGAGACTGTCCAGCGTCTCCTCACGGAGAGAGGCTTTTTGCAACAGGTTGCAGAGAGAATGTCTCGGGACCTGCGAAAGTCCTCTGAGAAGAAGTTTACCAGGCGAAGTGGAGAGTCTTCTGTGGTTGGTGTCGTGGGAGGGGTATCTCTCCACTCGATGCCACTATTCCAGCAATAGCGGAGTTTCTCGTTTACTTGCGGGAGGAAATGCGCCTTTCAGTCTCAGTGGTGAAAGGCTATCGCTCAGCCTTAAGCTTGGCTTTTAGGCTGAAAGGAGTGAACATTTCTTCCTCGCTGGAACTCTCTCTACTCATACGTAGCTATGAGCTTACCTGCCCTCAGTCGGAAGTGAGACCTCCTCCTTGGAACGTGGTTCGGGTCCTGAGGGCTCTTAAGAGACCTCCTTTTGAACCATTACGCCAGGCCTCTGATCGCCACCTGTCTTGGAAGACGGCTTTCCTGCTCGCTTTGGCCTCTCTGTGACGCAGGTTTTGCAAGCTGGGGTCTGGAAGCGTCAGACGACCTTCACAGCCCACTACCTGCAGGACGTGACCCGCAGGAGCCTCGATACTTTTTCTACCGGCCCTGTGGTGGCTGCACAACAGCTGGTCTAGCCTCAGGCTCCTTTATGGACAAGTAGCAGTAGGTTGAGGGCGTTGTTACCCGGTTTTAGTCTGCGTGAATGAAAGAGTATGTCTGACCCTTACTTCTTTCTTCATCCTCCCCTCTCTTGGGGAAGCAGCATCCTGGTCTACGCATAGCTGACCTCAACCTCTGCAGGTAAACCATGCTTCCTTGTGTTCCTAGTATTAAGCTTAATACTGTCGTGTCCCCCATACCCTGACGAGGTGGTATTGGGAACGTCCTATCCTGGATTCCTATCTAAAGGTCTCAAGGTCAACTTCATAGGACGAGTCACGCTCTTTCCTCCACACACAACTTATGTAGGCCACACGTTCCTTGCGAAGCGAGGAACTTGTGAGGTGCAGGGACTCCTTTTCTCGAGTGCTACTCACTTGGAGTCGGAGTCCCCGGGTAAAGCCAAAGTCAGTAAGGCTGGGGACTTTCCACCCTTCCTAAGGGGTAAGTCACCCAATGTAAATAGCGTGGTTTGTATTTCGGTTACAGAACAAATGACAAATTCGGAGATAATTTGTATTTTTCCTAACCATACAAACCTTAGCTATTTACACATATTTGCCCGCCAGCCCTGTCCCCCAAGTCAAGTCCTACCTCTAAGTGAAGTGAAGCAAATCACTGGTGTGTGGGGGGAGGGGTACCAAGCTACCCCTTCCCCTCCCCCGCTAACTAGCGCGGGGGTAGTTAACCCTCGTTAAAATCTATTGGCTCGTCAATTTCAGCTACGCCGAAAGGTAAACCTAATGTAAATAGCTAAGGTTTGTATGGTTAGGAAAAATACAATTGTTCCTTAACCGAAATACAAACCACGCTATTTACATAGGGTTTACTTTCGGCGTAGCTGAAATGACGAGCCATTAGATTTTTAACGAGGGTTAACTACCCCCCGCTAGTTAGCAGGGGGTAGGGAAGGGGTAGCTTGCTACCCCTCCCCCCCCACACACCTGTGAGTTGTCTCACTTCACTTTTGGCTTGGACGAAAGATAGACGTTGCTGTTTTCGTCCTCGTTAATGACAGCCTTAATTTGTTTTTTTTTACTTTTTCTAGTTGTGTGTGCTTGGAAGTTGGCCTCGACCGTTGTCATCGGTATGCGCAAGTGCCCTGGACTCGCTGGCCGCCCTTGTGTGACCTTCATGTCAGCGGAGGACACCGATCCTCACACCCTTTGCCTGCAGTGCCGAGGCCGACGGTGTGATAGGGAGAATACGTGCAGTGAGTGTAGGGAGTGGTCTACCTCCCAGTGGGAGAAGTTCGGCCGCCGGCGTAAGAAGAAGTCCAAGAGAGACCGTTCTCCTTCAGGGGCAACCTTGAAGAATGAAGGCTCCAAGGACTCCTCTTCCGCCGCCCGAACCTCCTCCGAAGCTCCCACTCGATCGGTCTCTCGTGAGAGACTGCCGAGTGGTAGCGCAGGCCCTAGTGGTGTTTCCCGACCTCGGGGTGCGGGAGAGGGCGTTGCCTCCCTTAGCATGGGACCTCCCTCTTCTCCTCCGGGGGAGGATAATTTGGAATTTGATGAATTTGACCAAACTGTAGCTAATAATGATTTGTTTCAGCTTTGGGCTTCCTTGGGGCTTAAGGGCTCACCCTCCAAGGAAGCCCTGTTTGACCTGATCCAGTTGGGGGCTGCGGTCAAACAGTCGCCGGTAATACCGGAGGTATTCCCTTCGGATTTTGTCGATACTGTTTTGGCCGAGCCTTCCGACGGGTCTGGTCAAACCCTTGATACTGCTCCTGTTGCGGACGTTGCTGACGGCTCTTCTCCTCCCTCCGAAGATCCTTCGAGGGGGGAGGGGAGTCCCACGGTCTCTCCTGCGGGCGGGTCTCCCCCTCGGGGGAGCGCGCTGACAGAGACTCCTCTTCGGAGGACTGATGACCCGGATGCACTTCCTCGTGGTTGTATTCGACATAAGGCCCGTCGGCCTCTTCGCAGCAGAGGACTTCCTTCTCCCTATAAAGGAGTTAGGAGGCGCCTCTTTGGGTCATCCTCTCCTGATCCTCCCCCTAAGGAGGAGCCCCCCAGTCAGGAGCAGGCCGTCACAGCAGCGCCCCTTGACCTCTCCGCGGATCGTTCGCGATCCCCTACGCCTGCCAGACCTTCCGACCTGCCTTCTCCGTTCCTGGCTGCAGATGTGGTTTGGGCGCCTTCTCACCCTGTTATCCAACAGGCACCGATCTCTTCGGGGGAAAGGGACTCTACTCACGGTGTGGGTAAGTCCCTTGCGCGTCAGGGTTCCCCTGCGCGCCCACCTGCGCGTTTGCGTGCAGTAGCGCTCAAGCGCTCCCCAGAGTTACAGTCTTCGGACTTAACTCGCCAGCGCTCTCCTGCTCGGCAGCGATCACCTGCTCGCCAGCGCTCGCCAGCGCTCTCCTGCGCGGCAGCGCTCTCCTGCGCGGCAGCGATCACCTGCTCGCCAGCGCTCTCCTTCTCGCAGGTCTCCTGCGAAGCAGCGCCCTCATGTTCCTGATGTGCGCAAGGCGCACCCACGTTCTCCTGAGCGCCATCGTTCTCCTGTGCGCAGCCGCGCTACTGCTCAACCTGTTCCTGATGTGCGCCCAGCGCGCCAACGATCATCACCGCGTCCACGATTACCTGATCTGGACATAGGCAAGAGTACCAACCCGTCGCCTCGCCCACGCGCCCTTCTGCTCCGGCGCAACAGCGAGCTAAAGCTCCTGTTCGCGAGCGTTCGCCTGCGCGTTCGTCCACCTCTTCAGATGTGCGCAGCAATCTTACTGCGCGCCAACGTTCTCCTGCGCGTTCACGCGATCACTCGCCTGTGCGCAAGCGCTCTCCTGAGCGCCATCGCCCCAGGTCTCCGACTCGCCCGCGCGATAAATCGCCTGCGCGCAGTCATTCGCCTGTTCGTGGTACGCGCCATCGTTCTCCGGAACGCACGCGACATCGCTCGCCATCGAGCCAGTGCTCTCCGCCTGGCAAACGCTCGCCAAGTCGCTCGCGACTTTTTTCGCCTGATCATCGCCGTTCCCCTACATTCCCCTAGTTACCTGTCAGCCTTGGTTCCGTCACATTATGAACGCAGTGGTTCAGGCTGTTAAGCCTGCCCTCATTGATATGGGACTTAAACCAACGTCAGGCTCATCCCCGCTGAAGAGAAGGAGAGGAGTGGACTTCGTGGTGACTTCTCCTCGGGAGAAATTGGCTCCCAAGAGGTCGGTTAGGAGGACTCCTACGCCTTCTCCTACGCGTGCTGTTTTCCTTCTCCTGTGGACGAGGTATCTCCTTCCTCAGGAGAGTCCAGCGAGGCAGGGTTGTCTCCCACGGCACCAATGGGAGGAACCCCTCCTCTTCGGAGAGAAGCTGCTCGCAAGGAAGCCCCCTTCCGGACATCTTTGCTGGAGTCCTTTATTCCTCCTAGGAGGGAGCCCAAGGACTCCAAGACGATTCCTAAATCGTCATCCAGGATACGTCCAGAGCCAACTAGACCCCGGGAGGACGTCCACGTATATCCCCAAGATGAGCCTTTGGGGACCGGAGACTTAGCTGTCAGTCCGCAAGGAGGAGACCAGTTCGAGTCGGAACATGCTTTCTGGCAGGTCCTAGGCTTGATGAGGCAACTCAACAAGTTTAAGGACTCGGAGACTGCCCCTCGTGAGGGCAAGGACACGGTGGTAGACCAAGTCTACGGCACCCAGAAACCCCCTAAGTCCAGCGCAGCTTTGCCTTGGTCCAAAGGGGTGAAAGGGGCCAGGGACAGGGTCGAAGCCCAGCTCTCCGAGCTCGCCTCCTCCGGTCGTTCTTCTGCCGGGTTCAAACTCCTCCCACCTCCTCGAGTACATCAGAGGAGGTACTTTGAGATCATGGGGGGAGTCCAGTATGGCCCTTCCGCTCCACCATTCCGTGGAAGAGCTGACCAGGGGAACTTCTCTCGAGAAGCTCTCCGCCCGGCAGGTGACGTTCTCGGCGTCGGAGATCCTGAACTTTGAGAAGGTCGCGAAGAGTGCCATGCAGGCAACTTCGTGGCTGGACGTTTGGCTGGGATCTCTGGGCATCCTATTGCGCTCTGAGGATCTGTCCAAGGAGAGCAATAGGAAGGCTTTGGAGACCTTCCTCCTCTCGGGCACGCGTTCGATCGAGTTCCTCGCTCACCAGGTTGCTAACCTGTGGGCTAACTCAATCCTCAAGCGTCGCGACGCAGTGGCCGAGAGGTTCCATCCGAAGGTCCCCGCCGTGGACGTCTGCAGGCTCAGGCACTCCTCCATTACTGGGAGGGATCTGCTCTAGCCCAAGGACATAGAACGAACAGCCGAGAGGTGGAGGAGATCGAATCAAGATTTTCTCCTCCAGAGGGCCCTGACATCTCGGCCCTACAAGCCTCCGGCACCTCAACAGCAACAGCAGCCTCGCAAGACACCGAAGCAGGCTCCGGCAGCTAAGACAGGGGTGTCTAAGCTGCAGCCCTTTCAGACCAAGGACAGAAGGCGCGGCAAGTCCTCTAGGGGAGGTAAGAATCCTAGAGGCAGCGGCCGAGGCCGCTAGCGCTAGGATTGGCAATCCCCCCGCGTGTTCACCTGTGGGGGATGCCTGAAAAGTTGCGTGCACAGGTGGCAGCAACTTGGGGCCGATTCTTGGACGGTCTCTGTGATCGGCCAAGGTTATCGCGTCCCATTCACGACATCTCCACCTCCCCTGACAGCGAATCCAGTGCCGCTGAACTCCTATGCCATGGGATCGGCAAAGGGGTTAGCCCTTCGGGCAGAAGTCGAGACCATGCTCAAGAAGGATGCTCTCCAGGAGGTCGACGACGGCTCCCCAGGCTTCTTCAGTCGACTCTTTCTTGTAAAGAAGGCGTCTGGAGACTGGAGACCGGTCATCGACCTCTCAGCCCTGAACAAGTTTGTCAAGCAAACTCTGTTCAGCATGGAGACAGCAGACACGGTCAGACTTGCAGTGAGACCGCAAGACTTCATGTGCACACTGGATCTGAAGGACGCGTACTTCCAGATCCCAATCCATCCGTCTTCCAGGAAGTACTTGAGATTCAGCCTAGACAGCAAGATCTACCAGTTCAAGGTGCTGTGTTTCGGTCTCTCCACAGCTCTTCAGGTGTTCACCAGAGTGTTCGCTCTGATTTCGTCTTGGGCGCACAGGAACGGCATACGTCTCCTCCGTTATCTGGACGACTGGCTGGTCCTGGCAGACTCGGAGTCGACCCTTCTTCGACACCGAGACAGGCTTCTGGAGGTTTGCCGAGACCTGGGGGTCGTGGTAAACCTCGAGAAGTCCTCTCTGCTTCCGACGAAACGACTGGTATATCTAGGCATGATATTAGACACCGATCTCCACAAAGCCTTTCCATCAGACGACAGGATAGCAAGGCTGAGGAGGGTGGCAGAACCTTTCCTCAGGCGGGAAGAGCTTCTGGCCCCTTCGTGGTTGCATCTTCTAGGTCACCTTTCCTCCCTGGCACGTCTAGTTCTGAACGGCCGCCTCAGGATAAGATCCCTGCAATAGCGGCTAAAGTCCCGGTGGAATCAAGGCTCCGATTCTCCGGACTTTCTGGTTCCTATAGGATCCACGGAACTGACGGACCTTCGGTGGTGGCTGAACGACGTGAACCTTCGGAAGGAAGTGGATCTTCTCGTCCTCCCCCCGGAATTGGCTCTGTTTTCGGACGCGTCAAAAGAAGGGTGGGGGGCCCACATTCTGAACCAAAGGATCTCAGGCCTTTGGTCATAATCAGAAAAGTACCTGCACATCAACCTGCTAGGAATGAAGGCCGTTTTCCTGGCTCTTCAACAGTTCCAACGGACCCTGGCGGGTCACTCCGTGGTGGTGATGAGCGACAACACCACGGTAGTGGCTTATATCAACAAGCAGGGAGGTACTTTTTCGCAGCAGCTATCCCATATTGCTGTAGAGATTCTGAGTTGGACCGAAGTCCACTCGATAACACTATCAGCTCGCTTCATTCCAGGCAAGAGGAATGTGCTCGCCGACAGTCTGAGCAGGGCTTCGCAGATAGTGAGTACCGAGTGGTCTTTGGATCCTCAGATAGCCAACAAAGTCCTGACTTTGTGGGGTTCCCCGACCGTGGATCTGTTCGCGACAGCCTTGAACTTCAAACTGCCCCTGTACTGCTCCCCAGTCCTGGACCCCAAGGCACTCTGGCAAGATGCCTTCCAACAACGGTGGGACAACATCGACGTGTACGCCTTCCCACCGTTCTGTCTCATGAGAAGGGTGCTCAACAGGACCAGACTATTGGTCAACTTGTTGATGACTCTGATAGCTCCGCTGTGGCATCACGCGGAATGGTTCCCGGACCTTCTGCAGCTCCTGATGGAGCTCCCGAGAGAACTTCCCCCACGACACGAGCTACTCAGACAACCACATTGCAACATCTTCCACAGAGCCGTAGCATCGCTTCGGCTTCACGCCTGGAGACTGTCCAGCGTCTCCTCACGGAGAGAGGCTTTTTGCAACAGGTTGCAGAGAGAATGTCTCGGCACCTGCGAAAGTCCTCTGAGAGGAAGTCTACCAGGCGAAGTGGAGAGTCTTCTGTGGTTGGTGTCGTGGGAGGGGTATCTCTCCACTCGATGCCACTATTCCAGCAATAGCGGAGTTTCTTGTTTACTTGCGGGAGGAAATGCGCCTTTCAGTATCAGCGGTGAAAGGCTATCGCTCAGCCTTAAGCTTGGCTTTTAGGCTGAAAGGAGTGAACATTTCTTCCTCGCTGGAACTCTCTCTACTCATACGTAGCTATGAGCTTACCTGCCCTCAGTCGGAAGTGAGACCTCCTCCTTGGAACGTGGTTCGGGTCCTGAGGGCTCTTAAGAGACCTCCTTTTGAACCATTACGCCAGGCCTCTGATCGCCACCTGTCTTGGAAGACGGCTTTCCTGCTCGCTTTGGCCTCTCTGTGACGCAGGTTTTGCAAGCTGGGGTCTGGAAGCGTCAGACGACCTTCACAGCCCACTACCTGCAGGACGTGACCCACAGGAGCCTCGATACTTTTTCTACCGGCCCTGTGGTGGCTGCACAACAGCTGGTCTAGCCTCAGGCTCCTTTATGGACAAGTAGCAGTAGGTTGAGGGCGTTGTTACCCGGTTTTAGTCTGCGTGAATGAAAGAGTATGTCTGACCCTTACTTCTTTCTTCATCCTCCCCTCTCTTGGGGAAGCAGCATCCTGGTCTCCGCATAGCTGACCTCAACCTCTGCAGGTAAACCATGCTTCCTTGTGTTCCTAGTATTAAGCTTAATACTGTCGTGTCCCCCATACCCTGACGAGGTGGTATTGGGAACGTCCTATCCTGGATTCCTATCTAAAGGTCTCAAGGTCAACTTCATAGGACGAGTCACGCTCTTTCCTCCACACACAACTTATGTAGGCCACACGTTCCTTGCGAAGCGAGGATCTTGTGAGGTGCAGGGACTCCTTTTCTCGAGTGCTACACACTTGGAGTCGGAGTCCCCGGGTAAAGCCAAAGTCAGTAAGGCTGGGGACTTTCCACCCTTCCTAAGGGGTAAGTCAGCCAATGTAAATAGCGTGGTTTGTATTTCGGTTACGGAACAAATGACAAATTCGGAGATAATTTGTATTTTTCCTAACCATACAAACCTTAGCTATTTACACATATTTGCCCGCCAGCCCTGTCCCCCAAGTCAAGTCCTACCTCTAAGTGAAGTGAAGCAAATCACTGGTGTGTGGGGGGAGGGGTACCAAGCTACCCCTTCCCCTCCCCCGCTAACTAGCGCGGGGGTAGTTAACCCTCGTTAAAATCTATTGGCTCGTCAATTTCAGCTGCGCCGAAAGGTAAACCTAATGTAAATAGCTAAGGTTTGTATGGTTAGGAAAAATACAATTGTTCCTTAACAGAAATACAAACCACGCTATTTACATAGGGTTTACTTTCGGCGTAGCTGAAATGACGAGCCATTAGATTTTTAACGAGGGTTAACTACCCCCCGCTAGTTAGCAGGGGGTAGGGAAGGGGTAGCTTGCTACCCCTCCCCCTCCCACACACCTGTGAGTTGTCTCACTTCACTTTTGGCTCGGACGAAAGATAGACGTTGCTGTTTTCGTCCTCGTTAATGACAGCCTTAATTTGTTTTTTTTACTTTTTCTAGTTCTGTGTGCTTGGAAGTTGGCCTCGACCGTTGTCATCGTTATGCGCAAGTGCCCTGGACTCGCTGGCCGCCCTTGTGGGACCTTCATGTCAGCGGAGGACACTGATCCTCACACCCTTTGCCTGCAGTGCCGAGGCCGACGGTGTGATAGGGAGAATACGTGCAGTGAGTGTAGGGAGTGGTCTACCACCCAGTGGGAGAAGTTCGGCCGCCGGCGTAAGAAGAAGTCCAAGAGAGACCGTTCTCCTTCAGGGGCAACCTTGAAGAATGAAGGCTCCAAGGACTCCTCTTCCGCCGCCCGAACCTCCTCCGAAGCTCCCACTCGATCGGTCTCTCGTGAGAGACTGCCGAGTGGTAGCGCAGGCCCTAGTGGTGTTTCCCGACCTCGGGGTGCGGGAGAGGGCGTTGCCTCCCTTAGCATGGGACCTCCCTCTTCTCCTCCGGGGGAGGATAATTTGGAATTTGATGAATTTGACCAAACTGTAGCTAATAATGATTTGTTTCAGCTTTGGGCTTCCTTGGGGCTTAAGGGCTCACCCTCCAAGGAAGCCCTGTTTGACCTGATCCAGTTGGGGGCTGCGGTCAAACAGTCGCCGGTAATACCGGAGGTATTCCCTTCGGATTTTGTCGATACTGTTTTGGCCGAGCCTTCCGACGGGTCTAGTCAAACCCTTGATACTGCTCCTGTTGCGGACGTTGCTGACGGCTCTTCTCCTCCCTCCGAAGATCCTTCGAGGGGGGAGGGGAGTCCCACGGTCTCTCCTGCGGGCGGGTCTCCCCCTCGGGGGAGCGCGCTGACAGAGACTCCTCTTCGGAGGACTGATGACCTGGATGCCCTTCCTCGTGGTCGTATTCGACATAAGGCCCGTCGGCCTCTTCGCAGCAGAGGACTTCCTTCTCCCTATAAAGGAGTTAGGAGGCGCCTCTTTGGGTCATCCTCTCCTGATCCTCCCCCTAAGGAGGAGCCCCCCAGTTAGGAGCAGGCCGTCACAGCAGCGCCCCTTGACCTCTCCGCGGATCGTTCGCGATCCCCTACGCCTGCCAGACCTTCCGACCTGCCTTCTCCGTTCCTGGCTGCAGATGTGGTTTGGGCGCCTTCTCACCCTGTTATCCAATAGGCACCGATCCCTTCGGGGGAAAGGGACTCTACTCACGGTGTGGGTAAGTCCTTTGCGCGTCAGGGTTCCCCTGCGCGCCCACCTGCGCGTTTGCGTGCAGTAGCGCTCAAGCGCTCCCCAGAGTTACAGTCTTCGGACTTAACTCGCCAGCGCTCTCCTGCTCGGCAGCGATCACCTGCTCGGCAGCGATCACCTGCTCGCCAGCGCTCTCCTGCGCGGCAGCGATCACCTGCTCGCCAGCGCTCTCCTGCGCGGCAGCGATCACCTGCTCGCCAGCGCTCTCCTTCTCGCAGGTCTCCTGCGAAGCAGCGCCCTCATGTTCCTGATGTGCGCAAGGCGCACCCACGTTCTCCTGAGCGCCATCGTTCTCCTGTGCGCAGCCGGGCTACTGCTCAACCTGTTCCTGATGTGCGCCCAGCGCGCCAACGATCATCACCGCGTCCACGATTACCTGATCTGGACATAGGCAAGGGTACCAACCCGTCGCCTCGCCCACGCGCCCTTCTGCTCCGGCGCAACAGCGAGCTAAAGCTCCTGTTCGCGAGCGTTCGCCTGCGCGTTCGTCCACCTCTTCAGATGTGCGCAGTAATCTTACTACGCGCCAACGTTCTCCTGCGCGTTCACGCGATCACTCGCCTGTGCGCAAGCGCTCTCCTGAGCGCCATCGCCCCAGGTCTCCGACTCGCCCGCGCGATAAATCGCCTGCGCGCAGTCATTCGCCTGTTCGTGGTACGCGCCATCGTTCTCCGGAACGCACGCGACATCGCTCGCCATCGAGCCAGTGCTCTCCGCCTGGCAAACGCTCGCCAAGTCGCTCGCGACTTTTTTCGCCTGATCATCGCCGTTCCCCTACATTCCCCTAGTTACCTGTCAGCCTTGGTTCCGTCACATTATGAATGCAGTGGTTCAGGCTGTTAAGCCTTTCCTCATTGATATGGGACTTAAACCAACGTCAGGCTCATCCCCGCTGAAGAGAAGGAGAGGAGTGGACTTCGTGGTGACTTCTCCTCGGGAGAAATTGGCTCCCAAGAGGTCGGTTAGGAGGACTCCTACGCCTTCTCCTACGCGTGCTGTTTCTCCTTCTCCTGTGGACGAGGTATCTCCTTCCTCAGGAGAGTCCAGCGAGGCAGGGTTGTCTCCCACGGCACCAATGGGAGGAACCCCTTCCGGACCTCTTTGCTGGAGTCCTGTATTCCTCCTAGGAGGGAGCCCAAGGACTCCAAGACGATTCCTAAATCGTCATCCAGGATACGTCCAGAGCCAACTAGACCCCGGGAGGACGTCCACGTATATCCCCAAGATGAGCCTTTGGGGACCGGAGACTTAGCTGCCAGTCCGCAAGGAGGAGACCAGTTCGAGTCGGAACATGCTTTCTGGCAGGTCCTAGGCTTGATGAGGCAACTCAACAAGTTTAAGGACTCGGAGACTGCTCCTCGTGAGGGCAAGGACACGGTGGTAGACCAAGTCTACGGCACCCAGAAACCCCCAAGTCCAGCGCAGCTTTGCCTTGGTCCAAAAGGGTGAAAGGGGCCAGGGACAGGGTCGAAGCCCAGCTCTCCGAGCTCGCCTCCTCCGGTCGTTCTTCTGCCGGGTTCAAACTCCTCCCACCTCCTCGAGTACATCAGAGGAGGTACTTTGAGATCATGGGGGGAGTCCAGTATGGCCCTTCCGCTCCACCATTCCGTGGAAGAGCTGACCAGGGGAACTCCTCTCGAGAAGCTCTCCGCCCGGCAGGTGACGTTCTCGGCGTCGGAGATCCTGAACCTTGCGAAGGTCGCGAAGAGTGCCATGCAGGCAACTTCGTGGCTGGACGTTTGGCTGGGATCTCTGGGCATCCTATTGCGCTCTGAGGATCTGTCCAAGGAGAGCAATAGGAAGGCTTTGGAGACCTTCCTCCTCTCGGGCACGCGTTCGATCGAGTTTCTCGCTCACCAGGTTGCTAACCTGTGGGCTAACTCAATCCTCAAGCGTCGCGACGCAGTGGCCGAGAGGTTCCATCCGAAGGTCCCCGCCGTGGACGTCTGCAGGCTCAGGCACTCCTCCATTACTGGGAGGGATCTGCTCGAGCCCAAGGACATAGAACGAACAGCCGAGAGGTGGAGGAGATCGAATCAAGATTTTCTCCTCCAGAGGGCCCTGACATCTCGGCCCTACAAGCCTCCGGCACCTCAACAGCAACAGCAGCCTCGCAAGACACCGAAGCAGGCTCCGGCAGCTAAGACAGGGGTGTCTAAGCTGCAGCCCTTTCAGACCAAGGACAGAAGGCGCGGCAAGTCCTCTAGGGGAGGTAAGAATCCTAGAGGCAGCGGCCGAGGCCGCAAGCGCTAGGATTGGCAATCCCCCCGCGTGTTCACCTGTAGGGGGATGCCTGAAAAGTTGCGTGCACAGGTGGCAGCAACTTGGGGCCGATTCTTGGACGGTCTCTGTGATCGGCCAAGATTATCGCGTCCCATTCACGACATCTCCACCTCCCCTGACAGCGAATCCAGTGCCGCTGAACTCCTATGCCTTGGGATCGGCAAAGGGGTTAGCCCTTCGGGCAGAAGTCGAGACCATGCTCAAGAAGGATGCTCTCCAGGAGGTCGACGACGGCTCCCCAGGCTTCTTCAGTCGACTCTTTCTTGTAAAGAAGGCGTCTGGAGACTGGAGACCGGTCATCGACCTCTCAGCCCTGAACAAGTTTGTCAAGCAAACTCTGTTCAGCATGGAGACAGCAGACACGGTCAGACTTGCAGTGAGACCGCAAGACTTCATATGCACACTGGATCTGAAGGACGCGTACTTCCAGATCCCAATCCATCCGTCTTCCAGGAAGTACTTGAGATTCAGCCTAGACAGCAAGATCTACCAGTTCAAGGTGCTGTGTTTCGGTCTCTTCACAGCTCTTCAGGTGTTCACCAGAGTGTTCGCTCTGATTTCGTCTTGGGCGCACAGGAACGGCATACGTCTCCTCCGTTATCTGGACGACTGGCTGGTCCTGGCAGACTCGGAGTCGACCCTTCTTCGACACTGAGACAGGCTTCTGGAGGTTTGCCGAGACCTGGGGGTCGTGGTAAACCTCGAGAAGTCCTCTCTGCTTCCGACGAAACGACTGGTATATCTAGGCATGATATTAGACACCGATCTCCACAAAGCCTTTCCATCAGACGACAGGATAGCAAGGCTGAGGAGAGTGGCAGAACCTTTCCTCAGGCGGGAAGAGCTTCTGGCCCATTCGTGGTTGCATCTTCTAGGTCACCTTTCCTCCCTGGCACGTCTAGTTCTGAACGGCCGCCTCAGGATAAGATCCCTGCAATAGCGGCTAAAGTCCCGGTGGAATCAAGGCTCCGATTCTCCGGACTTTCTGGTTCCTATAGGATCCACGGAACTGACGGACCTTCGGTGGTGGCTGAACGACGTGAACCTTCGGAAGGAAGTGGATCTTCTCGTCCTCCCCCCGGAATTGGCTCTGTTTTCGGACGCGTCAAAAGAAGGGTGGGGGGCCCACATTCTGAACCAAAGGATCTCAGGCCTCTGGTCAGAATCAGAAAAGTACCTCCACATCAACCTGCTAGAAATGAAGGCCGTTTTCCTGGCTCTTCAACAGTTCCAACGGACCCTGGCGGGCCACTCCGTAGTGGTGATGAGCGACAACACTACGGTAGTGGCTTACATCAACAAGCAGGGAGGTACCTTTTCTTGACAGCTATCCCATCTTGCAGTAGAGATTCTGAGGTGGTCCGAAGCCCACTCGGTCACACTTTCGGCTCACTTCATTCCAGGCAAGAGGAATGTGCTCGCCGACAGTCTGAGCAGAACGACGCAGATAGTGAGTACCGAGTGGTCTTTGGATCCTCAGATAGCCAACAAAGTCCTGACTTTGTGGGGTTCCCCGACAGTAGATCTGTTCGCGACAGCCTTGAACTTCAAGCTGCCCCTGTACTGCTCTCCAGTCCCGGACCCCAAGGCACACTGGCAAGATGCTTTTCAGCAGACGTGGGACAACATCGACGTTTACGCCTTCCCACCATTCTGTCTGATGAGAAGGGTGCTCAACAAGACCAGACTATCGGTCAATCTCTCCATAACTCTTGTAGCTCCGCTGTGGCATCACGCGGAATGGTTCCCGGAGCTTCCGAGGGAACTCCCCCCACGACACGAGCTACTCAGACAACCACACTGCAACATCTTCCACAAGGCCGTAGTGTCGCTTCGACTTCACGCCTGGAGACTATCCAGCGTCTCCTCACGGAGAGAGGATTTTCGCAACAGGTTGTGGACAGGATGTCTCGCCACCTACGCAAGTCCTCTATCGTAGCCTACCAGGCGAAGTGGAAAGTCTTCTGTGGTTGGTGTCATGGGAGGGGTATCTCTCCACTCGATGCCACTATTCCAGCAATAGCGGAGTTTCTTGTGTATTTACGAGAGGAAATGCGCCTTTCAGTTCCAGCGGTGAAAGGCTATCGCTCAGCCTTAAGCCTGGTGTTTAGGCTGAAAGGAGTGGACATTTCCTCTTCGTTAGAACTTTCTTTACTCATACGCAGCTATGAGCTTACCTGCACTCAGTCAGAAGTAAGGCCTCCTCCTTGGAACATGGTTCAGGTCCTCAGGGCTCTGAAGAAGGCCCCGTTTGAACCATTACGCCAAGCGTCTGATCGCCACCTGTCTTGGAAGACGGCTTTCTTGCTCTCTTTGGCCTCGGCCAAGCGGGTCAGTGAACTTCATGGTCTTTCTTACGACGTCGCCCATTCAAGGGGATGGGGGATGGTAACGTTCAGGTTCGTCCCTGAGTATGTTGCCAAGACTCAGAACCCTGGGGTGTCAGACCCTAGGTTCGACTCCTTCGGGGTAACGAGTCTTCGTTCTGTAACAAGTGACCCAGACCATCTGTTACTTTGCCCAGTGAGGAGTCTGAGGCATTACTTGAAAAGAACAGCTGCAGTCCGTCCTCAGGTGCAAGCGTTATTCGTAAGCACAGGAAGGACAAAGAGGAGGGTCACCAAGAACACCATCTCGGCCTGGATCCGGAAGGTTATTCAACACACCTTGGATCCTGACCCTCCTCCGTCACGCCGCCCTAGAGTGCACGATGTCAGGGGCATCGCTACGTCCCTGGCATTCAAGAGAAATTTCTCTGTGACGCAGGTTTTGCAAGCTGGGGTGTGGAAGCGCCAGACGACCTTCACAGCCCACTACCTGCAGGACGTGACTCACAGGAGCTTCGATACATTCTCTATTGGCCCTGTGGTGGCTGCACAACAGCTGGTCTAACCTCAGGCTCCTTAATGGACAGGTAGCAAAAGGTTGGGGGCATTGTTACCCACTTTTAGTCTGCGTGATTGAAAAAGTATGTCTGGCCCTTACTTCTTTCTTCATTCTCTCCTCCCTTGGGGAAAGCAGCATCCTGGTCTCTGCATAGCTGACCTTAACCTCTGCAGGTAAACCATGCTCCCTTGTGCTCCTAGTATTAACTGTAATACTGTTTGCGTCCCCCATACCCTGACGAGGTGGTATTGGGAACGTCCTAGCCTAAATTTTTATCTAAAGAACTCCAGGTCAACTTCCTAGGACGAGTCACAACTTCCTCCACACAACTTATGTAGGCCACACGTCCGTAGCAAGCAACGGAAAGTGCGAGGTGCAGGGACCCCCTTTCTCGAGTAATGCTTACTCGGTTTTCGGGTCCCCGGGTAAAGCCAAAAGCCAGTAAGGTTGGGGACTTTCCGCCCTTCCTAAGGGGTAAGTCACCCTATGTAAATAGCGTGGTTTGTATTTCGGTTACGGAACAAATGACAAATTCGGAGATAATTTGTATTTTTCCTAACCATACAAACTTTAGCTATTTACACATATTTGCCCGCCAGCCCTGTCCCCCAAGTCAAGTCCTACCTCTAAGTAAAGTGAGACAACTCACAGGTGTGTGGGGGGGGAGGGGTAGCAAGCTACCCCTTCCCTACCCCCTGCTAACTAGCGGGGGGTAGTTAACCCTCGTTAAAAATCTAATGGCTCGTCATTTCAGCTACGCCGAAAGTAAACCCTATGTAAATAGCTAAGGTTTGTATGGTTAGGAAAAATACAAATTATCTCTGAATTTGTCATATTTTCTCCGAATTTGTCATATTGCTAGTTAGGGGGGAGGTGGAGTGGTAGTAGCTACCCCTCTCACTCACACACCTGTGACTGTAACTCACCTGCTTTTGGCTTGGATGGAGAACGGTTGTTATCGCTCTACCTCCTCCCCAATTCGGAGTCATTATCAATCTTTTTGTGCTTTATCTTTAAAGTTTTTGTGTGTGTGCGTGCCTTTTCTGCCACCATGCGTACCTGCCCTGCGCCCGAAGGCCGCTCCTGTGGGACGTTTATGTCCGCAGTGGACACTGACCCCACCACTTGTGTCCGTCTTGCAGGGTGCAATGGTGTGACAAAGATTAGTGTGTTGAGTGTCGGGAGTGGTTTGCCTCCCAATGGGAAAGGTTTGGGAGATGACTAAAGAAGTCTAAAAGGGATTCTTCTCTTTTGGGATCTTCCACAAAGCAGAAAAAATCCAAAGGTTTTTCTCGGCAGGCTTCCTCCAGCGAGCCATCGAGCAGTAGCCATGTACCGATTTTTCGTCTGATGTCAAGTCGTCCACGTTTTTTCGTCTAGTGTCTTTTCGTCTGATGGGCTTTTGGTCCAATGACATTTGGTCCGATTTTAAATCATTTTAGTCTATAAAAGAAAGAGGAAAAAATCCTAGCCAATCTAATAGAAAATGAAACCTTGTAAGGACCTCTTTCTCCCTTGTTGTTTATAATGATTAATTGCCAAACTCCAAAGTATAGGAGTGAAAATAACTAGTTAAGAGAGTAAAATCAAATGGAAGTGTCTGACAATATTGAATTGAAGAAAAACTGCTCGACATAACTACTCTTTGCGGAATAATAACTTTTATGAATAGAACTTACCTGGCAGTTATATATACATAGCTAATAATCTCTATTTCGGCAGAATTTTTCTAAACGAGGCAACCGCCTTGTGGTGGCTGGGTGGTAACACCCGTTAAAGGGTGGTAGGAGGAATCATTCCCGTTTTCTGTTCTTCAGTTCATCTCTGCCGGCCGGATCGACAACACGTTGGTCCGTCATTATGAGTTTTTCTTCGCTTTCCCTGCTCGGTGTACCAGTCTGCTTTTTTAGTGAAGTACTCTGATTTGGGGTTTTGGCGATCGTGTTTTTTTGTTTTCTCTTAGTTTTTTTTTGCTGCTTTTCATTATGAGTTTTCATTATGAGTGAAAAGAGTCATTACCGTATCTGTGCAAATGAGGAATGTAAGGTGAGACTACCGAAAATGGCGGTAGACCCTCACACCGTTTGTTCTAATTGTAGGGGTTTTGTTTGTGCCCTTGATAATAGGTGCAGGGAATGTAAGGTTTTGGATGAGAAAGATTGGTTAATTATGAAGCGCTATGTGCGTAAGCTAGAGCTCGATAGAGTTAGGAGAGCTTCTAGGTCTAAGTCTAAGTCTGTTAGTGGTAAGGAAGACAAACTTAGTGTAGATTTATCTATTGAACCTATAATTGATTCCTCTTTGAAAGTTGGTCCTTCCCTTGAGGTAGTAACTCCTGCACCTCCTACAGGTTCCGTATCTACGGATGACCCTCGGTACGCTAGCCTGGCGGCCGAGTTGAAGGCCATTAAAGAACAACTGGAGGCCTTTAAAGGTAAGGAAAGTGAAAGTGCTTGTGTTAGTGCAGTGGAGGTGGCGACTGACCGAACCTGTCATTACCCTAGGCCTAGACCTCTACCAAGCTCCCAGGACCAAGGGAGAAGGTACGTCGATGACCGAAAGGGGGTGAGAGGTACGTTCCCTTGGTCAGCCGTCGCCTCAGACAGTCCTGTTGTCGATTCCCAGGCTGCTCTTGACCGTCACGGGAAAGACGTGTCAGATGTGTTGTTTTCTTCTCCGAATTCGTCCAGACGTAAATGGAAGTTTGAAGCTTCAAGACCTACTAAGAGGAGATGGAACCGCGACGAACGGCCTTGTTCTTTCTCTCCCGGTTCTAGCAGTTATGAACCTTGTCCGTCGGAGGATGATTTCGACTCCGTGCCTGTGAAAAGGGCGAAGTCTACTGCCGAAGATCCTCCCCCTTCTACGAGTGTTATTCGTCAGCCCTCTCCTTCGAGGCCGCAAGACCCAGCTGATGTTGCTAAATCCTTTATGTCTGTCATGCAGGAACAACTTTTGACTTTAGTGCAAGCCTTTAGCCGCCCTCATGCCCAGTCTGACAGACGTAAAGACGACTCGTTACCGATTAAGAAGTCTGCTTCTAAGAGAGAACGGAGTTCTTCTTTAAAGAAAACTTCTCCCTCTCTACGCCAGGATGAGGAATGTGTGCTTTCGCCAGGCGATACTTCTTCTCGATACCAGGATGATACGGTTTCTCGTTCTCGATACCGGGACGATACCTTATCGAACGATGCTGCTTCTCGTTCTCGATGCCAAGACGATACCTCCTCCCGTTCACGATACCAGCACGATACCTCCTCTCGTTCGCTTCGCCACGACGATACCTCCTCTCGTTCGCTTCGCCACGACGATACCTCCTCTCGTTCACGACGCCACGACGATACCGACCCTAGTTCTCGACGCCACGACGATACCGCCTCTCGTTCACGACGCCACGACGATACCGCCTCTCGTTCTCGCCGCCACGACGATACCGCCTCTCGCTCTCGACATCAGAATGACTCTGCCTCTCGTTCTCAGTGCCAGGGCGATTCCACCCTGCCTCTTCGGGACGATACTGCCTCTCGTCCCAAGGATTCTTCTAGCGCTGGACTCCAGGATGCAACCCGTCTTTTGCAGGATGATGCCTTTGATTTGCCCTTGTCGAGTTCTAAGGATCCTTCTTCTCTTTCGAAGGATATTGCAGATGTGGATCAGGACCTCGAGGATGTTTCTGATGATGATAATCCTGCCGACGCTGCGGGAGATTACAAAGTTCTCTCTCGCTCCCTTCTTGAACTTTTTGGAGAGGAATTCCAACCTGCTGCCCCTCAATCTCCTCAGTCCCAATTTAACAGAAAGAAGGCCAAGAAACAGTCGGCCTTCATCAAGATGAAACTGTCTAACTCCGCAAAGAAGGCTCTCACGAAGATTGATGACTGGATGAAGGAGCGGAGACAAACAGTTAAGACTTCCTTCTCGTTTCCACCAGCTCGTCTTGCTTCAAAAGCGGGTATGTGGTATGCAACTGGAGAACCTTTGGGTCTTGGAGTTCCTTCCTCCTCCAAGGGTGACTTCTCTGGTTTAGTGGACTCTGCTAAAGGCATGCTCTCAACTCAGCCAAGGTCATGTGTTTGATGTCGGAGCTGGATCATCTCGTCAAAGGTATTTTTAGAGCCTTTGAGGTTTTTAGTTTCCTAGACTGGTCGCTTGGGACTCTCGCAAGGAAAACTGACCAGATGGAAGGATCTAGGGACCTTACCAGTATTATGTCCTGTATGGATAAGGCCCTCAGAGATGGGGCGAATGAGTTGGCGGTGCTGTTCTCAGCTGGGGTCCTAAAGAAGAGAGCTCTGCTTTGCTCTTTTGCTTCTAGGTCTGTTACCACTGCACAAAAGTCTGAGCTTCTTTACGCCCCCCTCTCTCAACATCTTTTTCCCGAGTCCCTGGTTAATGACATTACGCTCTCTCTGGCCCAAAAAGCCACCCAAGACCCTTTATCTCGTTCTGCTCGTAAGCCCTTGGCAGCCCCTCCTTCTTCTTCGAAACGGGAGGAAAGGAGATTCCAGCAGCCCTTTTGGGGCAGGACTACTTCAAGACCAGATTTTAGAGGGAGAAGGCAAGAATCAGGACCAAGATCTACCAGGGGTTCTTTCAGACCTCGCTCCAGAAAATGAAGTTCGTCTCCTCCAGACAGTAGGCGCAAGACTGTCAGGTTTTTGGCAGTCTTGGAAGAGGAGAGGGGCGGACACCTGGTCCCTCTCAGTCATCAAGGAAGGATACAAGATCCCCTTTCTGAAAAACCTCCTCTCGCAGATGCTCCGCTGGCCTTAGTAGCCCGGTACTCAGATCCAGGGAAACAGAAGGCCCTAATAGACCTTGTCGACCAAATGCTAGACAAGGGGGCGATAGAACCGGTTCGGGATCTATCCTCCCCAGGCTTTTACAATCGCCTGTTTCTGGTCCCCAAGAACTCGGGCGGATGGAGACCCGTCCTGGATGTCAGCGCTCTCAGCGTATTTGTGGAGAAGACAAAGTTCTCCATGGAGACGACTCAGTCGGTGCTGGCGTCAGTACGTCCAGGGGACTGGATGGTGTCCCTCGACTTGCAGGACGCATATTTCCATGTCCCCATCTATCCGACTTCAAGGAAGTACCTGAGATTTGTAATGCAGGGCAAGTGCTTCCAATTCAGAGCTCTTTGCTTCGGTCTCAGCACGGCTCCTCAAGTCTTCACCAGGATAATGGCGAATGTGTCAGGTTGGCTGCATCAGGAGGGGATAAGGATATCCTTCTATCTGGACGATTGGCTGATTCGTTCACGATCGAGGGAGAAATGTCTGGAGGATTTACGGAAGACTTTTATGATGGCTCAAGATCTAGGCCTGGTCATCAACAGGGAGAAGTCTCAGATCAGACCGAATCAGACTATTCTCTATTTGGGGATAGTTCTGAATTCAGTTCTTTTTCGGGCTTCTCCCTCTCAGGAAAGACAGACCAAGTGTCTCGTAAAAGTCAGAACTTTCCTGGACAAGAAGAGGTGCACAGCGAAGGAGTGGATGAGTTTGCTGGGGACTCTATCCTCCCTCGAACAGTTTGTCTCTCTGGGGAGACTCCACCTAAGGCCTCTTCAGCACTTTCTTTCGAAGACGTGGAACAGAAAGATGCAGGAAGACTCCTTTTCCTTCCCCATTCCAACAGAAGTCAAGAATCTTCTGAAGTGGTGGCTGGACCCAACCTTGTTAGGGGAAGGGATCTCCTTACACAAGAAGAACCCGGACCTAGTGTTGTTTTCAGACGCATCAGAGTCAGGCTGGGGGGCAACACTAGGAAGCAAGGAGGTCTCAGGCTATTGGGAAGGAATTCAGCTAGGATGGCACATCGACAACAAGGAGCTGATGGCCATTTTTCTGGGGCTAAAGGCCTTCAAGGACTTGGTGTCTGGGAAGATTGTGGAGGTTAACTCAGACAACACCACAGCTCTTGCTTACATCAGGAAGCAAGGAGGGACTCACTCCCTGTCTCTGTTCGAGACAGCAAGAGAGCTCCTTCTTTGGGCGAAGGAGAACAGGATAAACCTGGTGACGAGGTTTGTTCAGGGACAGAAGAATGTGAGGGCGGACATGCTCAGCAGGAAAGGGCAGGTCCTTCCCACAGAATGGACCCTCAACCAACAGGTCTGTCAGAGTCTCTGGAGGCTGTGGGGGAGACCCCTCATCGATCTTTTTGCCTCCAACTTATCCAAGAGGATCCCCATTTATTGCTCCCTAGTTCCGGACAAGGAGGCAATAACAGTAGACGCCTTTTTGATGGATTGGACGGGGATGGACACTTATGCTTTTCCCCCGTTCAAGATCATCAATCTGGTAGTCAGGAAATTCGCCCTCCTCGATTCGGGACGGATGATCCTGATAGCTCCGTTCTGGCCGATGAGGGAATGGTTCACGGAGGTGGTGGACTTGTTGATGGACTTTCCAAGAAGCCTCCCTGCAAGTCCAAATCTGCTCAGACAACCCCACTTCGAGAGATATCATCAAAACCCCCTCGCTCTTAATCTGACTGCCTTCAGACTATCGAGAAGCTCGTCAGATCGAGAGGCTTTTCAACGCAAGCTGCGAAAGCTATCGCCAGAGCGAGGAGGGTCTCTTCGCAGAGGGTCTACCAGTCCAAGTGGGAGACTTTTAGAGCTTGGTGTAGGAAGCACAAGATTTCCTCATCCACTACCTCTGTGAGCCAGATTGCGGATTTCTTGTTGTACCTCAGGCAGGACGCTAAGCTAGCTGTGTCCACTATCAAGGGGTACAAAAGTATGCTCTCTTCCGTCTGTCGGCATAGAGGCTTGGACTTGTCTCGCGATAAGGACTTACATGACCTCTTGAAGTCTTTTGAGACGACCAAGCAGACCCAGTTAAAGCCCCCTTCTTGGAACCTTGATGTGGTTCTTAAATTTCTGTGCACCAAGAAATTTGAGCCCATCTCACAGGCTCCCCTTAGGGAGGTTACCAAGAAGACCCTCTTTCTTTTGGCCTTAGCAACAGCTAAAAGAGTTAGTGAAGTCCATGCAATTGAAAAACAGGTAGGCTTCAATCTGAATGGGGCAGTTTGTGCCTTGAGATTAGACTTTCTCGCTAAGAACGAGAACCCTTCTAAGCCCTGGCCAAGGACCTTTGAGGTTCCTAACTTGACCAACCTAGTGGGTCAAGAGCAAGAGAGGCTTCTCTGTCCAGTACGAGCCCTCAAGACCTACTTTTCTCGCACGAAAAGTGTGAGAGGCTCTTCTAGCTCCCTGTGGTGTTCTGTGAAAGATCCTCAGAAGCCCCTTTCCAAGAACGCTTTGTCCTTTTTCCTGAGGGAAGTGATAAGAGAAGCACATCTCTTGTGTGAGGAGGAACACTTCGGACGTTTAAAAGTGCAAGCTCACGAAGTGAGGGCCATTGCGACCTCGCTTGCTTACCGCAAGAATATGTCGCTCCGTCAAATTATGGATGCGACATTCTGGAGGAGCAACTCTGTGTTCGCCTCTCATTACCTTAGAGAGGTGAGGGTGGATTATGAGAAATGTTATACCTTGGGCCCATACGTAGCTACGGCTTCTGTATTAGGCAAAGGAGTTACTACCTCCCCTCAACCTTAGTTTTGTTTACTTGTGCATAGGTTGGTGTATTTTTATTGGTTGTCTGAGGACTTCGACTTGTGTACAGTCACCTCAGTCTAGTTAGATAATTTGTATCTACTTTGCAAATGTTAGGTGGTTGGTTTGGTAAGGTTGCAGTTTTTATTTTGGGCAATAGGTAGTCCTGAAGTCTAGTCAGATTGTTGGTCTCACCCCGTTGACAGACTCGATTGAGTGTTTTCAGCACTGCAGGTCACATCCTGGCTGACACTCCTAGGGGAAAGCGACTCAAGAGGCAGGAACCTTTGAAGTCAGCAACCTTAGCAGGTAAGGAATCAAGGTGTTTATTTATCCTACAGCTTTTTTGGTTGTTTTCCCAACGATGTTTACTGTCTATCACCCTCCTCCAAGTGTGTTAATCAGCTATGTATATATAACTGCCAGGTAAGTTCTATTCATAAAAATGGAGTTTTTATGATAAAACAAAGTTTTATGAATACTTACCTGGCAGTTATATATACATTCGAAGGCCCACCCACCTCCCCTCAGGAGACAGGTCGGGCATAGATGAACTGAAGAACAGAAAACGAATGATTCCTCCTACCACCCTTTAACGGGTGTTACCACCCAACCACCACAAGGCGGTTGCCTCGTTTAGAAAAATTCTGCCGAAATAGAGATTATTAGCTATGTATATATAACTGCCAGGTAAGTATTCATAAAACTTTGTTTTATCATAAAAACTCCATTTTTTAGCGTGGCTGATTCTCTGAGTATGAAAGGTAAGAAATGTAAGTAAAAACATCTGAAGTGAAAATAAAAAAGCAAATGAAAGTTAATAATTTTGATAATAACAAATATGTAAAATAATGAATGATTTAAAAAAAAGAGTTAGAATGATTGTTTAAAATTAGTGCAAATTATATGCCACTTTCTTCAAAAACTCGGTTTTCCTTGTTGGCTCATATCCAGTTACCAATCTTTTGAGACGTTAGGTGATTTTATGATATCGTGAACAGGAATTTGACGGATCTCCTCGAAGTATTTGTAGTCATTTTACCTTGAATAAATCCTTCTTCCTTAGAGGTTTTGATAAATTTCCAAATGTTCAAATGTGCTCCACCCACTGAATGTTTTATAGCAGAATGAAACCCCTCTGCAGCATATAAAACTTACCCGCTGGTTATATAAGAATGGCTAGCATCCCTGACGCCTCGGCAGGAAATTCAAAAATCTCGCGCGCAGCTATCGCAGATATGCCAGGTGTACACTAGTGCCCTCACGGTATAACAGGTAGAACTATACCAACCTCTTCAGATTTTTCCCTGCCGGCATGGCCGTCGGTTCTATTGGAAATTCTCTCTCGCTTTTTACTCTGTTTGGACGTTATTTGGTGATGTATTAACGTTTTTGAGTTTAGGCTTTCGCTTTTTTTGTTTTATTTGAACTGTGATCACGTATTTATAACTTAAAAGGTAAGATTAAAAGGTTTTTCGACCTATTTCAAACCTCACGAAAGCATAGGACGAAAGGTAAACATCTCGTCTATTGATGACGTCACAGCCTTATGTCGTAGGCTATAAGTCCGACTTGCTTTTACAAAGAATTATAAGTGAATACTTTCTTTTGAAATATCAATTGTTCCGTAACCGAAATACAAACCACGCTATTTACATAGGG
This sequence comes from Palaemon carinicauda, assembly GCF_036898095.1. NCBI lineage: Eukaryota > Metazoa > Arthropoda > Malacostraca > Decapoda > Palaemonidae > Palaemon > Palaemon carinicauda. Next base: position 112,427,991 of record NC_090727.1, on the reverse strand, counting down.
TATTACTTTCGGCGTAGCTGAATAACGAGCCATTAGATTTTTAACGAGGGTTAACTACCTGATTCACTTCGCTTTTGGCTCGGGTGATGGTCAGACTTGTCTGCTCTCACCCTCGCATATTGACAGCCTTAATCTTTTTTGGCTTTTTCTTTCAGTTGTGTGCTTGGAAGTTGGCCTCTCTCTTTATCATGCGGAAGTGCCCTGGTTTACCCGACCGCCCTTCTGGGACTTTTATATCGGCGGTCGAGACGGACTCTCACACCTTGTGACCGTTCTGCAGAGGTCAACGGTGTGATAGAGACAAAGTGTGCAGTGATTGCAAGGAGTGGTCTACCTCCCAGTGGGAAGTCTAAGCGGGATCTTTCTCCTTCAGGGGCTTCCTTGAAGAAGGAAAATTCCAGGGACTCTTCTTCCGTTGCCCAAACCTCCTCCGAAGCTCCCACTCGATCGGTCTCTCGTGAGAGGCCGTCGAGTGGTAGCGTAGGCCGTTCTTTTATTGACCGACCTCGGGGTTCGGGAGAGGGAGTTGCCTCCCATAGCAAGGCAGCTCCTCCTCCTCCTCCGGGGGAGGATATTTCTAATCCTGTGTATAATGATGATTTGTTGCAGCTTTGGGCTTCCTTGGGGCTTAAGGGTTTGCCCTCCAGGGAAGCCCTGTTTGACTTGATCCAGTTGGGCGTAGCTGTCAAACAGTCGCCGGTGATAGCGGAGGTTGACCCTCTTGTCTATCGTCAACGTTGTTGTGGCAGAGGCTTCCGACGGGTTGGGTCAAACCCCTGCCTTGGGTGCTGATGTTGCTGAAGGCTCAGTTCCCCCCTCCGAACATCCTTCGAAGGAGGAGCTGAGTCCAACGGTCTCTCCTGCAGGTGATTCTCCCCCGTTCACTGACAGAGACTCCTCTTCGGAGGACCGACGATGGTGTTCCTGCTCCCAGAGGTCGTCTTCGCCGTAAGGCTCGCCCTCCTCTTCGCCGTAGAGGGCTTCCTTCTCCCCACAAGGGAGTTAGGAGGCGCCTCTTTGGCTCCTCGCCCTCGCCGTCCCCCACAGAGGATCCTCCTCGACGTGTGTTGACCGTTGCAGCCGCATCATTGGACCTCTCTGCAGATCGTTCGCGATCTCCTACGCCTGCCAGACCTGCTGACCTTCCTTCGCCGTTCCTGGCAGCTGATGCGCAGTGGGCGCCCACGCACCACGTTATCCAACGGGCACCGGTCCCTTCGGGGCAAAAGGGCTTGTCTCACAATGTGAGGAAGTCCCTTAAGTGCCAGGTTTCACCTGTGCGCCCACGATCTCCTGAGCGCGAGCGCAAGCGCTCTCCTGTTCCTGCTGTTGCTGAGGACCATCCTGTTCCAGAAACAACGCGCCAGCGATCTCCTGTGGCAGAGTCGACTCGTCAGCGCTCTCCTGCTCACCTGCGCGTCAGCAATCTCCTGTACGCCAGCGATCTCCTACTCGCCAGCGCACATCTGCGCGCCCCGTTCCTGATACGCGCCACGCGCGCCCACGATCGCCAGCGAACTTCTCCTGCGCGCCCACGATCTCCTGATCTGGGCTTAGGCAAGAAGTCTCATTCTTCCCCTTCTCGCCCACGATCACCTGCGCGCCCTCGGAACTCGCCCTTTCGTCAGCCCTCGCCTGCCCGCCATCGTGCGCAGTGTGTTTTTTCTTCCACGAGATGTGCGGAAGTCAGAAGAATCATATATAGTCCTGGCTCTTCCTCTGGAATCTGAAGCACAGTCAGGGAAGACAGAGTTTGTCCTCTTAGAAGGTCGCAAAACCTAGACTTGGTCATCAACAATCAATACGTCCGAGACTTTTCAGGAGTCGTATGTTTTCTAGTAACTTATCCCTCAGTTAATGATGTTCGCCGGAAGTTTTTTCTGTTGAAAAAAAGGCGACGTGTCAGCACCAAAAGCGCGCAAGACACATAATTCTTCGAGAGAAGAGGTGCTCAGTTTGCTTCTGTTTACACTTCCTCTCTGCCCCCAGTTTGAGGAATGGTTTAGTACTTTCTTCTGGGGTCGAGCGACTACTGTTAACTATATCTCATAGCATGGGATACGTTCAGGTCACGCACAAGGCGCGCTGGGAATGTCATAGGGACTCTCCCAGGTGGCTCACGGGGCTGCGGTTGATGGTCTCTTTTAGCCTTCGCTCACGCTTGAGGTGGCGCACAAGCTGCCCCGCGAGTGTAGGGTTGGTCTGAGCTAACGAGGTCAATTTCATCTCTTTTTAGCGTTTACGATTCTTGGGAGGGAAAAAATGTTTTCTCCTAAAAGAGTATGGACTACCATAGATCAAAGGGAAGGTTTTCCTTTAGTATCATACAGCATAGTTCTCCGATGCTCAGCAACGTCTCCTCGCAAAAATAGGCTCTTGTTGCGGGAGGCGGTAGAGCAGACGCTTGTAGTGGCACAGACGTGCACGCGGTCACAGACGCTGACAGTCAAAGCTGATCCTTTTAACTAGTTGTCCCATCCTCGCGATCTGCGGGATATGCGTCTCCACTCATGCGGACGCATGCTACACGCGAGCATCTCTCGACAAACATGTCAACCTGAAATCCTAAGCAACCTAGACGCATGTGCCAGCCTGGACATATACTGGATAAGGTCAGTCAGGTTTTTCCGCATCATGATAGACTAACAGTTGCTCCTGTGTGCCACTGACCGGACACGATACGGTTGCCTACGGGCAGCACGCTGTAGATTTACAGCAGGCGAGACGTACACAGAGCGCTGTATCCACTCGGCAAGGTGAACGCATACAGCACGCTAGCACCTTATGAGGATGCAAGCACATGCGACATTATAGTCGCATATTAGACGTACACAGTCTAGTCTTTGGCTCACAGCAGTATGGACAGACTGTTGTCTTTTCTTCGCGTCGCTCTCTCCTCACAGCTAACGCTTTCTCGCGTCAAACTTTGACTTTAAGTGTGTTGAATATTTGTTGGTACATACGATCAGGTTGTAACTTCACAGCATGAGGTTCATGTTGTTGAGGCTTCTTTTCAGCAGGCCCAGCTTCAATATCGGTTTCTTGCAACTGATATGGATGCGCGTTGGTAGGAGATCTAGATCTTGTCTCTCTCTCTCTCACGACTTGATGAGCATATACTGCAGGCTGGAACCATACTGGTCCCATGCTGGGTGTTTGCTGGAAGCATGTCATCAGTCCGTTTTTTCCTGTGTCATGATCACGAACGCTTTATTTTTAAACCAAGCTTTAGGTCTAGCGGCCTCCAGTATTTTGGAAAACCCCTATTATCAAGAGGTTGTTCGAAGGAGACAGCTGAGGCTATCACTTGTACAAGGGACCCTTGCCTCAAGGTTTTACAACCCAATTAGGGTGTTTTATGGAGTAGTGTAGAGCTGAAGGGCTCTTCATTTGGTAACTCTAAGACAAGCGGCCTGTTTCTTCTCAGACCTTGGAAGGAAAACACATTTTTTCCTCCTCGACCGTCAAGGGTTACAGGAGTATGCGGACATTTGTCTGTAGACGCAGAAGATTGCATCTATCAAATAAAGACCTTATAGATCTTCTCAAGTCATTTGAGATGACTTAGAAGGGTCAGCAAGATGCTCCAGCCTAGATTTAGGATTCGTTTCTGGAATTTCGCGGTAGTGACAGATCCGAGCCTTTACACTTGGTTTCTTTTTAAGGCCTATCTCTGGAGGCTTTATAAATAAGTCTACTATAGTTGAGAGCCAGTGAAGTTCAATCTTTTAGAAGAACATGGACTTCACAATGGTTAAGCCATAGGCTCCTTGCATCCTGGATTCTTGATCATTAACAAACGTCCTTCTCATCCATGGCTTAAATCTTTCGGGATCTTTATCCTCTCGGATTTGGTTTGTAAAGGGCTATGAAGAATATTTTACCCAGTTAAAACGATAGATTTTTATCAGGACAGGACCAAAGAGGTTAAGAGTCTATTCATGATTCTTTGGTGCACAGTCAAGAAGCCTGCGCTATCTATGTTTAAAACGCTCTATCGTCTAGTATAGACTTTAATTACAAGAGTTCTTTCATACTGTTGTGTAACAGATCGTAACATGTCGAAAGGGTAAAGACTCATGAAGTTAGAGCTATAAGAGCTTCTGTAACTTTTAAACTAATCTGTTCTCTGCAAAGCATCGCGTATATAGCCTTGTGAAGGGGTATTCCTGTATTCGCCTTGCATTTCTTAGATTGTATTTAGTCTCTTTATGAGGACTTCTACGTTTTGGATTCACTCGTATTAACGAGTGCAGTAGTAGGTGAGACATTCGCCACTACATTTCCCTATACAGTATTCCTAATACCCCTGTTCGTCTCTTGGAACTATTATATATGGTTTTATGATTGTACGTGAAGATTGGTCGACAATCTTTCGCAATCTTTGATCTAGTCAGGTGGTCATTTTGTTCCTAGAGAGTGCCCGGAACAAGGGTATTAGTTGAGGTCCTGTCATGTTATAGGTTATTGAACCGTTTGACAGCTCCTAGAGATCATCAGCCCCCTGGGTGGACCGCTGGATCTTTTAAGGATAGCAGACAAAATGAGGCAGAGCATTGCTGTCAGCTTCCTTATCAGGTGAGAACCTCTTAGCCTAAGTGGTTTGTGTAATGCTTAAGTGAATTTCCAATTATGTAGCTGTCTCTGGCCCACCACCAAGGGTGTCAATCAGCCATTCTTATATAACCAGCGGGTAAGTTTTATATTTAAAAATGTTATTTTCATAATAAAATAAATTTTTGAATATACTTACCCGCTGGTTATATAAGTTAAAACCCACCCTCCTCCCCTTTAGAGACCATGGGGCATGGAAAATCTGAAGAGGTTGGTATAGTTCTACCTGTTGTACTGTGAGGGCACTAGTGTACATCTGGCATATCTGCGATAGCCGCGTGCAAAATTTTTGAATTTCCTGCCGAGGCGTCAGGGACGCTAGCCATTCTTATATAACCAGCAGGTAAGTTTATTCAAAAATTTATTTTATTATGAAAATAAATTTTTTCTAAATATGGACTGCCCCAGATGAAACAAACATGCAACGATAGATGAATTAGGGAATGACGAATTAAATGACTTATGAATCGCAACTTTGAAATCTGCCATGAGATCAATTGGATCTTCATTAGATTGCATAATTTTCAATTGCTCGAAAACTGATTCATATGTCTGCCTGGTTTTAATCGGCAGTAATGCAAAGACCCGTAGGAAACTGCTACTATTAACTTGTTCATGAATGCAAAATAGTTGATACCACTGTTCCGGCACAATCTTTCATGTCCCATCACATGCCCAATGACAATATGATGCTATATCTTCGGGAGCTCTTTCTGGTGCAAATATTAGAATTCTTTGATGATCCTCGATGCCTGTATCATATCTTAGAAACTGTTCGCCATTATCAAGTTTACAGTATTCATCAGGGATTTCAAATCCATGTTTAGCCACTGGATTAGCAGGAAATTGGGAATGCTTTTGTCGGCACCTTTGAATAGTCTTTAAAAGTACTTGCACACGAGGGAGCTGAGAGCAAGTATTTTCAGTTATCTCCATAAACGTTTTTGATAATATGCTACGTGAACTTGCTGCTATGTTTCCAGTCGCTTCTTCCTTAATTTCAGCAACTGCTTTTCTAGCATTTAATGCATCTAAATTTGTGGGATGAAGGTGCTCACCAGAAGAATAAATAATTTTTGGTACATTGTCTTCCGTAACCGTGTGAATGCGCACTGAACACAGCTGGTTTTTCTCACACCTCCAGTATTCTTTTCCAAGTTTTGTATTAATTGAATGAAAATCATAGATGTAATTACTTTCATCTACTACTTTTCTTTTCTTCTTCGTTGATTGTGTGAACTTTGCCTTTTCAGGATGGGCAGATTCAGAAACTGAAGTACTAAACTTGCAGCACACCATATATATATATATATATATATATATATATATATATATATATATATATATATATATATATATATATATATATATATATATATGTATATATATATATATATATATATATATATATATATATATATATATATATATATATATATGTATGTATTTATGTATGTATATATAAGTACTATGCTAAAGAGAGAAGTAAAAAGAGAATGTTAAGCATGACTATTGGAGTAATTAGAACATGAGCATATTACTTTATCATAAAAGCCAATAAGGTATAAACTTTTAACACAGAAGTGAAGTAAACGGTAATAACAATCCCTTACAAGACTTGTTTTCTTTAGAAATTGGACCAAATGTCGTTGGACCAAAAGCCCATTGGACAATAAGACGTGGACAAAGTGACATCGCATAAAAAGACCACCCACCAGCAGTAGTGCAGATCCTTTAACTCCTGTACAATCTCGGCCATCGAGAGACTGTGTTGCTTTCCTTAGCGAAGCAGCCTTGCCTCTCCCCCCAGGGGAATCCTTATCTATTTCTTCTATTTTTCAGGTGTGACCGTCCCTGGGATTGCCCGGTCCACCTTCCAAGGAGGTGTTGGTGCAGCTCCTTCAGCGAGTGCGGAGATACAGCGGTCTTCTTTTTTGGAGGTCGACCCTTTGGCCCTTCTCAGTGTCGACATTGTTGTGCCCGAGGAGTCTTCTGCTGCCCTGCCCGTCGACTCCGTTCCTGCCTATTCCTCTGCTCCGTCCACTGCTGCCAAGGACCATGTTCCCCCTCCCCCCCTCGCCGACCATCCTTCGGGAGTGGTGCAAAGTCCAAGGTATGTCTTCACTGCGGGTGATTACCTCTCGTTCGAGAGAGAGACCAACCATAGAGACTCCTCTTAGGAGGTCTGAGGGTGATCAGCTTGCTGGTTAGCCCTCTCCTACAGAGGCCCACCCTCGCGGTCCTTGAGCTCGCCCTTCCTTCGCCTCAGGGGGTAGGGAGGGTAGATTGCTACCGCTCCCCCTCACACTTGTGATTAAGCTCACTTTGCTTTCGGCTCGGATGGTGAACGGACGTTGCTGTTCTTCATCCTTGCCGACAATTGGCAGCCATTAATTCTTTTTGCTTTTTCTTTTTTCTTAGACTGTGTGTGTGAAGTTGACTTCTGCGACCATGCGCACCTGCCCTGGACTCTCCGAACACCCCTGTGGAACATTCATGTCGGCGGTCGAGACTGATCCTCACGCCCTTTATCCTTCTTACAGAGGTCAACGGTGTGGTAGTGTCAACAAGTGTAGTGAGTGGTCTTCCTCCCAGTGGGAGAGGTTTTCGCGAGAGCAGAATAAGAAGCCCAAGCGGGATATTTCTTCTTCGAAGGTTGCTTTGAAGGGAGAAAAACCCAAGGCCTCTTCTTCCGTCGCCCAAACCTCCTCCGAAACTCCTACTCGGTCGGTCTCTTTCGAGAGATTGTCGAGTAGTAGCGTAGACCAATTTATTTCTGACCAACCCTAGGTCTTGAGAGATGAGGTTGCTTCCCCCTAGCGAAGCAGCACCACCTCTCCCCCCGGGGAGGCCTTGTCACTAACTTCCGTGTTTCAGATTTGGTCCTCTTTGGGGCTCACGGGTTCGCCCTCCAAGGAGGCATTGCTTGATTTCATCCGCATGGGTGCTTGTTAAGCAATCGTCGTCACCGTCAGAGGTAGATCCCCTGACACTTGTCGACGTTTTTGTGTCAGGTGTCTCATGCGACATCACCCATATCCTCTGCCACTCAAAACTCTACTGTAGCTGCCAACTTGGTTTCCCCCGTTCCTGATCATCCTCCGAGGGGGAAACTAAGTTCATCATCGGTCTCTCCTGCTAGTGTTTCTCTCCCTCGGGGGAGTTCACATACAGAGACTCCTCTTCGGAGGACTGCTGACGCTCAGCTTGCTGATCCAAGGGCCCCCAGAGGGCGCATCCATCGGAAGGCTCACCTTCCTCTTTGCCTTAGAGGCCTTCCTTCACCTGCGGTAAGGAGGCGCCTCTTTGGTTCAAGGAGCCTCTAGACCAATCATCCATCACTGCACCTGCAACCAGTCTTGTGATTTCGGTCCTGGACCTCTCTGCAGATCATTCGCGATCTCCTTCGGTGGATGGTCGTCCTTTTAAAGGACATGTCGACCATCCATCCAACAGACCTGCCGACCTTCCATCGCCGTTCCTATATAAGCCTAATAAAGCTCCACCAAAGTGCGCTATTGCGCGCCATCACTCTTGCCCTGCGCACCATCACTCTTGCCCTGCGCACCATGTGCCCACGCGCCCTGACCAGCGCTCACCAGCAGCTCGTCAGTCACCAACGCTTTGGCGCACCACCCAATCTGCTCGCCCTTACAAAGGGCAGCAACCTCACGCACTTGCGTGCCAACATGCGCCTACGCGCCATCAAGATCCTCAGTGCTCTCCTGCGCGCCATGCGCACATGCGTCTACATGCGCACACGCACCCACGGTCACCTGCACACCCTGCGCAAACACGCTCAGGGTCGCCTACGCGCCAGCACACCACAACGCACTTGCGCTCTCCTGCACCTATGCGCCCTGCGCACACGCGCCCACCATCTCCTACGCACCAGCACTCACCTGCGTGCCAGCACTCACCTGTGTGCCAGCGCTCACCTGCGCGCCAGCGCTCACCTGCGCGCCAAATTTCTCCTATGCGCCAGTTACCTGCGCGCCAACGTTCTCCTGCGCAACAGCACTCTCCTGCGCGCCAACATGTGCGCCCCACATCACCTGCGCATCCGCGCTCTCCTGTGCGCCATCTTGCGTGCCAACCAACGTGCCAGCCAAAACCTGCGCGCCATCACTCTCCTGCGCGCAAGTTTGTAGGTGAGGCAACAACCTTGTTGCCCTCACCTGCGTGCTAACTTTTACCTGCGCGCCATCACTCTTCTGCGCGCCATCACTCTTCTGCGCGCAAGTTCGTAGGTGAGGCAACAACCTTGTTGCCCTCACCTGCGTGCTAACTTTTACCTGCGCGCCATCACTCTTCTGCGCGCAAGTTCGTAGGTGAGGCAACAACCTTGTTGCCCTCACCTGCGCACCAACATTTACCTGTGCACCATCTTTCTCCTGTGCGCCCGCGCAAATGTTTTCCTGCGCGCGCCAACAGTCTCCCGTGCGCGAGCACCATTATTCTCCCTTGCGCGAATGCCAATATTCTCCCGTGCTCGAGCATGCGCACCAACAGGAACGTCATCTGGCAAGGTCGCCATCGCCTCATTCTCCTCCCTGCAAGCGCATACCACCGCGCATTGTGGGAGAAGGGAAACATGCAGAGAGGTTCAGGATCCCTAATCCACAGTCTAAGGTGAACCCACCTATTCCAGTAACTCCTCCCAGGGAACCTTCGGTCCCTTTCCCTTCAGGGGGGTCTGTCTCACATTGCGTCTGTCAGCCAGCAGCCCTGGTTCAATGCCTTGATCAGAGCCGTAACCCAGGCTTTCAGGCCTGTCCTCTCTGATCTAGGGCATGGAACCATGGCTTTCTCTACCCCTTTGAAGAGTAAAAGAGGCGTTTCGGACGCAGTCACTTCCCCGAGGGCAAAACCGACTCCACTCAGACCATCGAGGCAAGTTCCTCCTGTTCCTCAGACTAACTCTCCATCCCTTTCGGACGAAGATCTCCCGTCACCTAGGGAACCACGCGAAGAGAGACTTTCCCCCATCGCACCAATGGAGGAAATCTCTCTTCACGTCGAGAGTTCCTCAGTCTGAGAATAGAAGGGACATGCTACACTCATCGATGTTGGAGTCTTACCTCCTTCCCCAGAAGGAATCTAAAGACTCCAAAACCATGCCAAAGTCCTCCACTAGGGCTAGGATGGAGCCAACCAGCCACTCAGGGAATGTCAGCGACTTTCCCCAAGAATAGCCTTTGGGGACAGAAGGAGACTTTGCTGCAAATCCTACAACAGGAGGAGACCAGCAGGAGTCAGAACATGCATTCTGGCAGGTTCTGACTCTAATGAGGGTTCTCAACGAGTTTTCCGACCCAGAGATCCTCCCTCGAGAGGGCAAAGACACGGTCCTAGACCGCGTCTTTGGTACTCAAAAACCCTCTAAGACCAGTGAAGCCCTGCCCTGGTCTCAAGGTGTGAAGAGTACCAGGGACAAGATCGTCCAGCAGCTCTCCGAGATGTCCTCCTCCAACATTTCCGGCACCACGAACAAGCTCCTCCCACCTCCTTGCGTACAGCAGAGGAGGTACTTCGAGATCCTGGAGGACCCCAGTTCAGCTCTTCCTCTTCACCTCTCGCTGGAAGAGCTAACCAGGGGAGTCCCTCTTGAGAGACTCTCCAACTGGCAGGTCTTGTTCTCGGCAGCCGAGATCCTCAACCAGGAGGTCACGAAGTATGCTATGCAAGCTACTTCGTGGCTTGATATCTGGTTGGGGACCGTAGGTATACTGATACGGTCCGAGATTTCTCCAAGGAATGTACCAGGAAAGCTATGGAAACTTTCCTTCTCTCAGGTACTCGCACGATCGAGTTTCTTGCCCACCAAGTCTCGAACCCTTGGGCAAATACCATCTTGAAACGTCGAGATGCAGTAGCTGAGAGATTCCATCAGAAGGTCCCTAGCATCGAGATCAATAGGCTCAGACATTCCTTCATAGAGGGGTCTCATCTGTTTAAGCCTAAGGATATGGAACATGCTGCTGAGAGGTGGAGGAAGTCTCATCAAGACTCCCTCCTCCATAGGGCTTTAACATCTAAACCCTATAAACCTCCAGCACCACAGTAGTACTGTCAGCCAAGACCACAACAATGACAAAAACTGCAGCGAAGATAACAGTGTCTAAGCCCTTTCATGTCAAAGACAGGAAAGGCAAAAAGTCCTCCAGGGGAGGTAAAAATCCTAGAGGGAGCAGCCTAGGCCGCAAACGCTAGGATAGGCAGTCCCCCTGCATTTCCACCAGTAGGGGGATGCCTACAAAGTTGCGCAAACAGGTGGAAGCAACTCTGGGCCGATTCCTGGACAATCTCCGTGATCAGTCTAGGACAGGGGTCGGGTAACTTTTTTGGGTGTTACCCCAATAGAATTTGTAGTAAAATGAATTTACCCCCACACTTGGAAGTACTCTGGTGGACAAACCAATTTACTTACAGAATTCATGGATAATAAATAAATAGAAAATTTATATTGGAAAAATGTTTAATTGTTAATTTCATCTATCATAGGAAATAAAAGTCTGTCTTTTTGGCATGGAAATAGCACACAAGAAAAAAAGTAGGAATCACATTTATAAACAGAAATAAAACATGACAAATTCATAGATAATTTGTATTTTTCCGTAGCTATTTACATGGGGTAATTACTTTGGCGTAGCTGAATGACAAGCCATAAAGTTTTAACGAGGGTTTCCTTCCCCACCGCTAGTTAGCGGGGGGTTAGGGAGGGGTAGCTAGCTACCCCTTCCCCCCTCACACACACCGTTGAATAGCTCACTTTACTTAGAGGTAGGACTTATCTTGGGGGACAGGGCTGGCGAGCACGTAACTGTAAATAGCTAAGGTTTGTATAGTTAGGAAAAATACAAATTATCTACGAATTTGTCATTTGTTCCGTAACTGAAATACAAACCACGCTATTTACATGGGGTGACTTAACCCTTAGGAAGGGAGGTAAGTCCCCTGCCATACTGGCTTTGGCTTTGGCTTGCCTGGGGGCCCCAAACCCGAGTTTATTAACAAAACTCAAGGGTCGAGGGGCCCCTGCTCCTCGCAGGCAGTTGAGAGACTGCTGCGGCCTACGTAAGTTGTGTGTGAAGGTGAGCAGTGACTCGTCCTAGGAAGTTGACCTGGAGTTCTTCAGATGGAAATCTAGGCTAGGACTCTCCCAATACCACCTCGTCAGGGTATGGGGACATGACAGTATTACAACTTAATACTAGGAACACAAGGAAGCATGGTTTACCTGCAGAGGTTTGAGGTCAGCTGTGCAAAGGACCCAGGATGCTGTTTCTCTCCAAGGGAGGAGAGGATGAAGAAAAGGGCCAGACAGATCTTTTCATTCACACAGACTAAAACCGGGTAACAATGCCCTCAACCTTCTGCTACCTGTCCAATAAGGAGCCTGAGGTTAGACCAGCTGTTGTGCAGCCACCACAGGGCCGATAGAGAACGTATCAAGCCTCCTGTGTGTCACGTCTTGCAGGTAGTGGGCCGTGAAGGTAGTCTGACGCTTCCACACCCCAGCTTGCAGGACCTGCGTCACCGAAAAGTTCTTCTTGAAGGCCAGGGACGTAGCCACGCCCCTGACGTCATGCCCCCTAGGGCGACATGACGGAGGAGGGTCAGGATTCAAGGCCAGGTGGATTACCTTACGAATCCAGGCTGAAGTGGTATTCCTGGTGACCCTCCTCTTCGTTTCCCCAGTGCTCACGAACAAAGCTCGCACCTTGGGGCGAACTGCAGCTGTTCTTTCAAGATACAACCTCAGACTCCTTACTGGGCACAGTAGGAGATGGTCTGGGTCATCTGTTACAGAACGGAGACTCGAAACCTGGAAAGAGTTGAGCCTAGGGTCCGGCACTCCCGGGTTCTGAGTCTTGGCAACAAACTCAGGGACGAACCTGAACGTTACCTCCCCCGATCCCCTTGAATGGGCGACGTCGTAGGAGAGACCATGAAGTTCGCTGACTCTCTTGGCCGAGGCCAAAGCTAGCAGGAACACCGTCTTCCAGGTAAGGTGGCGATCAGAAGCCTGGCATAGTGGTTCGTAGGGAGGTCTCTTAAGAGACCTGAGAACTCGAACAACGTTCCAAGGAGGAGGTCTCACTTCCGACTAAGGGCAGGTAAGCTCGTAACTCCGTATGAGAAGAGACAGTTCCAGCGAGGAGGAAATGTCCATTCTTTGTAGCCTGAAGGCAAGACTTAAGGCTAAGCGATAGCCTTTCACTGCCGAGACTGAAAGGCGCATTTCTTCCCGCAGATAAACGAGGAACTCCGCTATTGCTGGTAAAGTGGCATTGAGGGGAGAGATACCCCTTCCATGGTACCAACCACAGAAAACTCACCACTTCGCCTGGTAGACTCCTGCGGATGACCTGCGCAGGTGGCCAGACATCCTTTCCGCAACTTGCTGCGAAAATCCTCTCTCTGAGGAGTTGCTGGATAGTCTCCAGGCGTGAAGCCAAAGCGAAGCTACGGCTTTGTGGTAGATGTTGGAGTGTAGTTGTTTGAGTAGCTCGCGACGTGGAGGGAGCTCCCTCGGGATCTCCGTGAGGAGCTGCAGGAGGTCCGGGAACCACTCTGCATGATGCCATAGCGGAGCTATGAGGGTCATCGAGAGATTGACCGATCTTCTGGTCTTGTTGAGTACCCTCCTCATCAGACAGAACGGGGGAAAGGTGTACACATCGACGTTGTCCCACCGTTGTTGGAAGGCATCTTGCCAGAGAGCCTTGGGGTCTGGGACTGGGGAGCAGTACAGCGGGAGCTTGGTGTTCAGCGCCGTAGCGAACAGATCCACTGTCGGGGAACCCCACAAATTCAGGACTTTGTTGGCTCTCTGAGGATCCAAAGACCACTCGGTACTCACTATCTGCGTCGCTCTGCTCAGACTGTTGGCGAGCACATTCCTCTTGCCTGGAATGAAGCAAGCCGCTAGTGAAATCGAGTGGACTTCGGACCATCTCAGGATCTCTACTGCAAGATGGGATAGCTGTTCCGAAAAGGTACCTCCCTGCTTGTTGATATAAGCCACGACCATGGTGTTGTCGCTCATCACCACCACCGAGTGGCCCGCCAGGACTTGGTGGAACTTCTGAAGAGCCAGGAATACCATTTCTAGCAGGTTCATGTGAAGGTACTTTTCTGATTCTGACCACAGGCCTGAGGTCCTGTGGTTCAGAAAGTGGGCCCCCCCCCACCCCTTTGTTTGATGCGTCCGAAAACAGCATCAAATCCGGGGAACGGACGAGAAGATCCACTCCCTTTCGTAGGTTCTCGTCTGCCACCCACCAACTGAGGTCCGCTCGTTCCGCAGATCCCATGGGGATCAGGATGTCCGGGGAGTCGAGTCCTTGACTCCACTGAGACTTGAGTCGCCACTGGAGGGATCTCATCCTGAGGCGGCTGTTGGGAACGAGACGGGTCAGGGAGAAGAGGTGACTGAGGAGACGAAGCCACGATTGGGCTGGGAGTTCCTCTCGATTGAGGAAAGGCTTCGCAACCTTCCTCAGCCTTGCTATCCTTTCGTCTGATGGGAAGGCTTTGTGGAGATTGGTGTCTATGACCATGCCTAGATATACCAGTTTCTGAGAGGGCTGCAGAGAGGACTTCTCGAGATTTACCACGATCCCCAGATCTTGGCAAACTTCGAGGAGCCTGTCTCGGTGGCGAAGAAGGGTCGCCTCCGAGTCTGCCAGGATCAGCCAGTTGTCCAAATAACGAAGGAGACGGATGCCGATCCTGTGAGCCCATGAAGAGATGATGGTGAAGACTCTGGTGAACACCTGAGGAGCTGTGGAGAGACCAAAACACAGCACCTTGAACTGGTAGATCTTGTTGTCTAGGTAAAATCTCAGGTACTTCCTTGAAGACGGATAGATTGGGATCTGGAAGTACGCGTTCTTCAGGTCCAGTGTGCACATAAAGTCTCGCGGTCTCACTGCAAGCCTGACCGTGTCTGCCGTCTCCTTGCTGAACGGAGTCTGCTTGACAAACCCGTTCAGGGTCGAGAGGTCGATGACTGGTCTCCAGCCTCCAGACCCTTTCTCACAAGAAAGAGTCGACTGTAGAAGCCTGGGGACCTGTCTACGACCTCCTGGAGAGCGTCCTTCTCCTACATGGTCTGGACTTCGGCCCGGAGGGCCTGCCCTTTTGCCGATCTCATGGCAAAAGAGCTCAACGACACTGGGTTCGCTGTTAGGGGAGGTAGAGAGGCTGTGAACGGGACGCGATAACCTAGAGAGATCACGGAGATCATCCAGGCATCCGCCCTGAGTTGCTGCCACCTTGTCGCGCAACTCTGAAGGCATCCCCCCACTGGTGGACATGCAGGGGGATTGCCAACCCTAGCGCTTGCGCCCTCGGCTGGTACCTCTAGGGTTTTTGCCTCCCCTGGAGGACTTCTTGCCCCTCCTGCTCTTGGCAGGAAAGGGCTTAGACACCTTGGGCTTTGCTGTGGCGGTCGTCTTCTTTGTGTCCTTGGCAGGACGGGGCTGCTGGACTGCTGGAGGCTTGTAGGGCCTCGATGTCAGGGCCCTATGGATGAGGGAATCCTGGTTGGATTTCTTCCACCTCTCGGTAGTGAGCTCCACGTCCTTATGCTCAAACAGGCTCTTACCGAGAACGGAAGAGTGTCTGAGCCTGCTAGACTCCGCACTGGGTACCTTATGATGGAACCTCTCGGCCACAGCGTCCTGACGCTTGAGGATCGTGTTGGCCCACAAGCTCGAGACTTGGTGGGACAGGAACTCAAAGGTCCGTGTGCCCGAGAGAAGAAAGGTTTCCAGCGCTTTCCTGGTGCTTTCTTTGGAGAGGTCCTCGGACCGCACCAGGATGCCCAGAGACCCCAGCCAGATGTCGAGCCATGAAGTGGCCTGCATGGCGCACTTGATGACCTTCTCCTGGCTCAGGATCTCAGTGGCTGAGAAGGACACGTGCCGGTTGGAGAGTCTCTCAAGAGGGACTCCCCCTCTGAGTTCTTGCACGGAGTGATGCAAGGGAAGACTCAGAGAAGACTCCTCGAGGATCTCGAAGTACTTCCTCTGATGGACTCGAGGAGGAGGGAGGAGCTTATTACTGGCACTCGATCTGCTGGAGGAGGCAAGCTCAGCGAGCTGGCACTCTTCATCCCTTGGGACCAGGGCAAAGCTGCACTGGTCCTAGAGGGTTTCTGAGTGCCGTAGACGCGGTCCAGGACCGTGTCCTTCCCTTCACGAGGTGGGACCTCAGGGTCTGGGATCCCATTAAGGTTCCTCATGAGGGTCAGGACTTGCCAGAACGAGTGTTCTGACTCCTGGTGCTCTCCTCCCGAAGGACTTGCAGCGAAGTCTCCCGTCCCCAGTGGCTCTTCCTGGGGGGACACGTGGACAACCTCGACGGCTCTAGACGGTTCCTGCCTGATCCTAGCTGACGATTTGGGAATCGTCTTAGAGTCCTTAGGCTCCCTCCTGGGCGGGATGTAGGACTTGAGAAGCGAAGGAGGCAGGTCCCTCTCCACCTCTGGACAAGGAGACCTCTCGGGAAGAGGAGGAACCTCCCCCATTGGTGTGACTGGGGAGTATTTCTGCTCGTCCGACTCTCCTGAGGAGAGGTAATCCTCCTCCGCAGGGGAGGGCGAGAAGGTCTGAGGGGGAGTAGGAGCCTTGCGTAAGGATCTGCGTGGGGACAGAATAGGCCTCGAAGGAGGATCCACGGGAGAGACTCCTCTCTTCCTCTTCAGGGGGGAGGAAGCTGCTGCTGGTTCGTGACCCGAATCAGAGAGGGCTGGCTTAATCGCCTGCACAAGAGCTCTGACTAGGGTGCCGAACCAGGGCTGCTGTCTGACAGTCGCGCTATCGGACACACCCTCTGGAGGCAAAGGGATCGAGGGATCCCTGGGAGGAGTCGACAAACGAGGGTTCGCCTGCAGGGCTGAAAGAGAAGAAGAATCCCTAGACCTGTCCGGGGAGCGACCCCCTCTGGCGAGCGCGCTGGTCTGCGTTTGCGAGGAGGGGAGTGCGACGAGGAAGAGTCCGCCTGGCAGCGATCGCGCTGGGGCTCGTGCATCGGGCCCTGGTCAGGGTCGTGCGTGGATGGATGGCGCGATACTGGAAACTCGCGCGCGCGCACCCGCGTAGGCGGGGGCGGGCGCGATGGCGCGCAGTTGGGTGTTCAGGAGCGATGGCGCGCTGGCGACAGCGGGGGCGCGCAGCAGCTGGAGCGGGAACATGGCCGCGAGAGCGCGTAGGCGATGGCATAGGCGTGCGGCGATCAGGAGCTGGAGCGGGAGGAGGCCAAACACGCGGGCGCGCAGCGACCTGGCGCGGCCCCGAAGGGCGCGAGATAACGGGGGCGCCTGAGCGCGTGTCCGGAAGAACCGGCTGAGGGCGCGTTAGCGCTGGAGCAGGGTCGCGAGCGACCTGGGGGAGAGCAGGTTGGCGCTGGTCCGATAAGACCGACACACGCGCCTGTGGGCGCGCTGGTCGCCCTGGCGATCGTGGGCGCGCATCAGGATGTGGTCGCACCGGAGTGCGCTGCTGCTGAGGCCGCGCGGGGCGAGCCGCGTGAGGGCGCTCTGGAGTTCGTTGGGCAACCTTAGTTGTCTTAAATATGACAAATTTGGAGATAATTTGTATTTTTCCTAACCATACAAACCTTAGCTATTTACATAAGGTTTACTTTCGGCGTAGCTGAAATTGTCGAGCCATTAGATTTTAATGAGGGTTTACTACCCCCGCGCTAGTTAGCAGGGGTAGGGGGAGGGGTAGCTTGCTACCCCTCCCCCCCTCACACACCGGTGAAATGTATCACTTCACTTAGAGGTAGGACTTGACTTGAGGGACAGGGCTGGCAGGCAAATATGTGTAAATAGCTAAGGTTTGTATGATTAGGAAAAATACAAATTATCTCCGAATTGGTCATTTGTTCCGTAACCGAAATACAAACCACGCTATTTACATAGGGTGAGTTACCCCTTAGGAAGGGTGGAAAGTCCCCAGCCATACTGGCTTTGGCTTACCCGGGGACTCAGAATCCGAGTGAGTTGGACTCGAGAAAAGGAGTCCCTGCACCTCACAAGTTCCTTGCTCCGCAAGGAAACGTGTGGCCTACATAAGCTTGTGTGTGAAGGAAGAAAGTGTGACCCGTCCTAGGCAGTTGACCTGGAGTTCTAGAAGGAACTCTGGGTTAGGACGTTCCCAATACCACCTCGTCAGGGTATGGGGGACGCGACAGTATTGTCTCAATACTTGGAACACAAGGAAGCATGGTTTACCTGCAGAGGTTTGAGGTCAGCTATGCAGAGACCAGGATGCTGCTTCCCCAGTAGAGGGGAGGATGAAGAAAGAAGTAAGGGCCAGACATACTTCTTCCGTTCATGCAATCTAAAACCTGGTAACAATGCCCTCAACCTTCTGGTACCTGTCCAAAAAGGAGCCTGAGGTTAGACCAGCTGTTGTGTAGCCACCACAGAGCGATAGAAACGTATCGATACCCCTGTGGGTCACGTCCTGCAGGAAGTGGGCTGCGAAGGTCACTAGACGCTTCCAGACTCCAGCTTGTAGCACCTGCGTCACAGAGTAGTTCTTCTTGAAGGCGAGGGACGTTGCGATGTATCCGACATCGTGCTGTAGGGCGACGTGACGGGGGAGGGTCTGGATTCAGGTCGAGATGAATGCCCTTGAGTCCGAGCTGAAAAGGCATACTGGTGACTCTCCCCTGCGTCCTTCTGTGCTCCCAAACTGGGCTTGCACGTGAGGACAAACTGCAGCTGTTCTCAAAGATAACCCCTCGGTTCCTTTACTGGCAAGAAGGAGAAGGTCTGGGTCATCTGATACAGAACGGAGACTCGAAATCTTGAAGGAGTTGAACCGAAGGTCCGGGACTCCAAGATTCTGAGTCTAGAAAACAACTCAGGAGCGAACCTGAATGTTACCTCCCCCTATCCTCTTGAAAGGGCGGAGTCGTACGAGACCATGAAGATTGCTTACACACTGGCCGAGGCCAGAGCGAGCAGGAGCACTGTCTTCCAAGACGGACGACGATCAGAGGCCTGACGTAATGGTTCGTAAGAAGATCTCTTAAGGGACTTAAGAGTCCGAACCATGCTCCATGGAGGAGGTCTCACTCCGACTGGGGGCAGGTACGTTCGTAGCTTCGCATGAGCGAAGAAAGATCCAGCGGGAAGGAAAAAGTCTATTCCTTTCAGCCTGAAGGCCAGGGAAAGGCTGAGCAATAACTCCGTTATTGCTGGAGTAGAGGCATCAAGGGAAGAGGTACCTCTCCCACGACACCAACTACAGAAGACTCTCCACTTCGCCTGGTAGACCCCTGCGGATGACTATCGCAGGTGACGCGACCTCCGCTCCGCGACTGTTGCGGATTGTCTCTTCATGAGGAGGCGGCGTAGTGTCTCCAGGCGTGAAGCCGAAGTGATGCTACGGCTTGTGAAAGATGTTGCAGTGTGGTTGTTTGAGTAGCCTGTGTTGTGGAAGAAGCTCTTACGGGAGTTCCGTCAGGGAATGCAGAAGGTCCGGAAACCGTTCTGCGTATAGGCCTAGTTGCAGCGGAGCTCTCAGGGCCATCGAAAGGTTGACAGACAACCTGGTCTCGTTGAGACCCCTTCTCAACAGACAACAATGGTGGGAAGATGTAGGCGTCGATGCTGTCCCACCGTCACCGGAAAGCATCTTGCTAAAGTCTTGGGGTCGGAGACTGGGGGGAAGTACAGCGGCAGCTTGAAGTTCCAGGCTGTCGTGATCAGGTCCCCCAGGCCAGAACTTGCTGGTTACTAGAGACCAAAGACCCCCAGGTACTCTCTATCTGTGAGGCTCTGCTCAGATTGTCGGAGAGAACATTCCTCTGCCCAGAATGAGCGAGCCGATAGTGGTATTGAGTGGACTTCGGATCATCTCAGTATCTCTACTGCAAGATGCGAAAGTATGAAAATGTACCTCCCTCTTAGTTGGAATACGCCAGTACCATGGAGTTGTCGCGCACGGAGCGACTCGGCAGGATCTGTAGGATCTGTAGAAGGGCCAGACTACCGCCTCTAAGCCTACCTGAAAGATGAGGAGGTACCCTTCAGGTCCTGACCATAGGCCTGAACCGGAACATGCCCCCCCCCCCCCTCCTTTGACGAGTCCGAGAACAGCATCAAATGCGGGGAAAGGACGAGAATATCCACTCCCATGCAAGAGGTTCGATAGGTCAACCCCCATTGCAGGTCTAATCGTTCTGCTGGTCCCATAGGGGCCAGAAAGTCCGGTTAATTGTTGCATTGATTCCACCGGAACTTGGGCCGCCTAACAGGGAACTTATCCTGAGGCGACCGTTCGGCACTTAGACGGGTCAATGAGGAAAGGAGACCCAGGAAACGTTCCAAGATAGGGCTGAAAGCTCTCCTTGACTGAGAAAAGGTTCTGCGACTCTCCTCAGCCTTGCCACAGTCAACCGAAGGGAAGGCTTGCAGAAGGAGTCAATATCATGGCTAGATATTCCAGATGTTGAGGTAGAAGTAGAGAAGGGTCCTTGCGAATTACCATGATACCTCACTCTTGGTAAAGTCCCGGAAGCTTGTCCCGGTGTTGAAGAAGGTCGAACCCGAGACTACCGGAGTTGGCCAGACCTCCAAAAAGCAAAGGAGGCGGAAGCCTGCTCCTGAGTGACCATGAGGAAAGCAGGGAGAGTTCTCTGGTGTAAACCTGCGATGCTGCGGCGGGATCGCCACACAGCATCTTAAGCAAGTACATCTGTAGTCTAGGCTGAATTCCAAGTGCTTCCTGGAAGATGGATGGAATGGGACCTGGAAGTACCCGTCCTTCCGATCCAGGGCATAAGGAGTCTTGCGGTCTCGTTACCAGTCTGATCGACTGCTGTTCCACGCTGGACGAAGTTTGTTCGACAAACTTGATCAGAGCTGAGAGGTCGATGACGGAACTCCCGTCTCAGATGCTTTCCTGCAAGAAAGGATCGACTGAAGAAGCCGGGGGGAAGCCGTCGACAACCCTATGGAGGACATTCTCCTAAAGCATGGCTCCTTCTGCCCAACGGGCAAACCTCTTGCCGACCCCATGGCATAGAGG
Source organism: Palaemon carinicauda (assembly GCF_036898095.1). NCBI lineage: Eukaryota > Metazoa > Arthropoda > Malacostraca > Decapoda > Palaemonidae > Palaemon > Palaemon carinicauda. The sequence goes on along the minus strand of NC_090727.1, from coordinate 112,407,319 downwards.
CTCAGCGACACTGGATTCGCTGACAGTGGAGGAGAGATGTTAAGAGCGAGGCGCGATATCGTTGGCTGATCACGGAGATCATGCTGGAATCGGCATCGGGAAGCTGTTATCCGGACGAGTAACCTTAGGCATCCCCCCAGCGTGAGACCTGCAAGGAGGGTTGCCAATCCTAGAGTTTGTGAACTCGGCCGCTCCCTCTAGGATTATGCCTCCCCGGGAGAACTTCCCGTCCTACCTGTCCCTGACAGGAGGGGACTGCTATTGTACACCTTGTCTTAGCTGTCGTAGCCGGTTCCGATAACCTAGGCTGACGAGGCTGAATGAAGAGGCGTCGGAGGCTTGCAGGGTCTAGAAGTAAGCGCCTTAGAGGAGGGAAAACGGAATTCGACTTCCTCTGCACAACAGCTGTCCATTTCTCTGTCCTTGGGCTCAAACAAGCTCTTCCCAAGGATGGAAGAGTGTCTGAACTTGTCGACATCCACGGATGGGACTCCCGAGAGAAAGCCCTCGGTCACTGCGTCTAGATGCTCCAACATTGAGTTTGCCCGCAAGTTCGAAACTTGGCGACGGAACGCAAAGTTGCTTGAGCCCGAGAGAAGGAAGGTACCCATGATCTTCCTGGAGCTTCCTTGTACAAAACCTCGGGTCGCAATCGGGGAGGGGATGGCCTGGTAAGCTCCTTCCACGAAATGGTGAAGAGGCAGGGCTAAACCAGTCACCCCCTGCCCGACGGAGAAATCTCGAAAGAAAAACTCCCTGGCAAGACCCTTCCAGGGAATGGTGAGGAGTAAGGGCTAAACCAGGTTCTGGAAAGAAGAATGTTGCTCATACCTCCCTGAAGATTCTTCCTGCTCTTGCACGTGCCATGCTCTGCGTTTACGGGGTGAAGACCGTGTTCTGGAAATACACGCTCCAGAAGACTCGCCAGGTTGCCCGTGTTGCGAAACCCCGACGGGAATCGCGGTTGGAATCGCCCTGGCGCTCGCGCGATGGTAAATCAATGGTTCGCGCGTGGGCGAACGTGGAAGCGCCCATGCGCGGGCACGCAGGCGCGCAGACGAAAGTGCGCAAGGGAGCGCAGAAGGAGAGCGAGCGTGGTTTGAAGGGCGAGAGCTGGCGGTCGGAATCCTATAGTGCGTAGGCGAGCGATGGTGCATAGGCGAGCGACGGCGCGTTGGCGAGCGATGGCTTACTGGCAGGAATCACGCTGGCGCTCGCGCGATGGAACACCGTTGGTTCGCGCGCGGGCGAACATGGGTGCGCATGTGAGCGGGCGCGCGGGCGAGCGCAGGCAGCCGGGAGACCGATGGCGCGTAGGAGAGTGAAGGCGCGTTGGCAAACGATGGCGCGTCGGGCGAGTAGGAGATCGCTGACGCGTAAGAGACTAGAGAAGGTTGTCGGCGAGAAGGCGAAGGAAAACTTCTTGTCTGCGCCCAGGTCTGATAGATCGTGGGCGAGAGGGCGACCGTTAGCGTGCATCGCGCTAATCAGAAGGCGCGTAGGTGCATCAGGAAGGGGAGCGCTGATGTGTGCTGGCAAGCAGGCGATCCTGGGTGTTCAGGAAAACCGTTGGCGCCCATGGCGCGTAGCAGGAAAGGGCGCGCAGATGTGCGCCGGCGAACTGAAGAGAGCTGGCGCACAGAAGGACAGAAGTACAGGTGAGCGCTGGCGAGCAGGAAGAAGATCTACGGCGAGACTCAGCTACCGGAGATCGTGGTCCACAGCAGGCGAGCACTAGAGCGCTACTGCGCGCGGGCGTGCAGGAGATCGTGGGCGGCGGAAAAAACCTGGCACTTAAGGGACTTACCCACACTGTGGAATAAGCCCCTTAGACCCGAATCTGCCGGTGCCTGTTGTAAACGGGGTGTGTTGGCGCCCACTGCGCATCTGCGTCCAGGAACGGAGGTGAAGACTAGAAGGTCTGGCAGGAGAAGCAGCTGCAACGGTCGGTAGTCGTCGAGGAGGGTCCTCTGCGGAGAACGTCGAACAAAGATGAAGACGACCTCGGACAGGTGCAACACCCTCCGACCTCCGAAGAGGAGTCTCTGAACGTGACCTCCCCCGAGGGGAAGTCTCTTGCAGGAGAGACACCGTAGGCATCAGCTGTCCCCAAAGGGAAACTGAGCCCTCAGCAACAACAGCAGGAGGAGTCCTCCGAAGAAGAGTCTCTGTGGTGAAACCCCCCCCCCCCCTGGGGAGAAGCACTCGCAGGAGAGACCGTAGGCTCAACTGCCCCCCGAAGGGGACAGAGGCTTTAGCAGCAACAACAGCAGACGGAGGCCTCCGAAGAGGTGTCTCTGTGGTGCACTCCCCCTCGGGGGAGAAGCACTCGCGGGAGAGACCGTAGGGCTCAGCTGCCCCCCGAAGGGGATTGAGCCTTCAGCAACAACAGCAGAAGAATCCTCCGAAGAGGAGTCTCTATGAGTGTCCTCCCTCGCGAACGAAAGAGGAACACTTCGTAGAAGAGACGGGTCAGCAAGTGACCTAAAAAGAGCAATCCTCCGAAGAGGGGCTCCTGCAGTTGCTCAGCCCCTTGAGTGTAACTGCAGGTGCGACCGCTCAGCACCAAGAGCATAGTCGCACGAATTCCATGGTCCGAGCTTGCAACCGCTCAGCCCCTTGAGTAAGGTTACAAAAGCGGTCGCTCAGCACCAAGAGCATAACCGCCGGAGGACCAGAAACAAAATAAGGGCAAGAGGAGTTCCCCCCGAACGGAAAAAACTCAAGCCTGGACGGGAGAACTTCACTCGGAAGGGAAGTTACCCACCCAAGGAGGCGAGCCTCCTGAGTGTTCTAAAATGAACTAGAGAGCTGTCAGTCGTCACGGGAGCACTTCCAGGAGAAGGAGACACGCCCCTGACGAAGATCTATAGGGGAGGCAGCAACAGCAGACTACCCAGGCCCCAACAAGACAGCTCGCTTCGTTGTCACATTACACAAACGAAACTAGATCGCTAACTGTGAAAAATAAAAAACAAAAGTCATTAGTTAACATTCATTCCCCGGGAAGACTCCGAAGAGGAATCCCGAGGGAAAAGAACACAAGAATTACACAACAGCCACGTGCCCTCAAACCACTTACACACACGGAAGGAGAGCTGTAACAAACAGAATTATAACAATTATAATTATGTAATTTAAATATGAATGTTCACTAATAAAGAACGAAAACCCCGAAAGGAATCGTTCTACAAAAAGCTGAAAAGTCAACAAATACAATTAGATTCATAAACTAATTGAGACAAAATGTACGGCATAGCAACCCCACCCACACGGGAAGGAAGCTACCCAGACGTAGTAAAGGTAAAACGTAGTAAAGCGTGAACGACCTCAAGAGAGAGAGAGAGAGACCGTAGTCAAACTCAACGCGACCCATGAAATTACACCGTGGTGGCCTAACTGCCGAGAGCTCCATGGAGATATCGTACACTACACACACAAGCACGAACTCTGAAAGGAAACTTACTGATTTCTATACTCAAATATATACATAAACACGAAAATATGTTTACATATATATTGAGTATAAGAAAAGTAAGTGATTAAGTAAAGACAAAACAAATAATGGCTGCCAAGCGAGGACGAAGACAGGCATGTCTGTACATCGTCCGAGCCAAAAGTGAAGTGAGACATTTCACCGGTGTGTGAGAGGGGGAGGGGTAGCAAGCTACCCCTCCCCCTACCCCTGCTAACTAGCGCGGGGGTAGTAAACCCTCGTTAAAATCTAATGGCTCGACAATTTCAGCTACGCCGAAAGTAAACCCTATGTAAATAGCGTGGTTTGTATTTCGGTTGCGGAACAAACAGGAACGGGGCGCGTAGTAGGAACAGGGCACGATACTGGAGCGTCGTGCGCGATCGTATCAGTAGCAAGCTCGTTCGGTCTAGAGGGAGAGCCCAGAGGCAGCCGTGAGCGCCCGTGCGCTAACTTGAGAGCCTCTTGGGCGACGCGCTGAGCTGCAGAGACGCGTGGTCGCGTTGGTGAGCGCGTGGGCGCTGGTGCTGGAACTGCGTGCGGATGCATATCGCGCATCTCCCTAGGTGGGCGCGATGGATCTAAAGCAACACGCGGGTGCGTTGGTGTGCGCGTGAGCGCTGGTACGGGAACGGCGCGTGTCGCGTTTTTCCCCCGAAGGGCGCGACGAGTCCGCAGGAACTTGTGGACGCCTGTGCGCCAACTCAGGAACCTCCTGGACCGCGCACGATGAAACAGGAACTGGGGGGCGCCGAGGCGCTGGAGGGCGCTTGGGCGCAGGTGGCCGATGGGGCACCGGTGGGCGCGTACGCGCCATATCAGTAACTGGCCGCGTAGGCACAGGTGAGCGCGGTGGCGCTATATCAGGAGCAGGGCGCGTAAGCTCAGTTGGGCGCTTGCGCGCTATTCCAGGAACTGCTGGAGGGCGATGGGGCGCCGAAGAGCGTGGGCGCAGGGGAACCCTAGCGCGTAACAGGAACAGGGGCGTGAACGCTTAAGGGTGAGCGCTGAGGCGCTATGTCAGGATCAGCAGGAACGTCGGCAGGCGGCCGCGCAGGTGGTGCCTGGCGCTTAGGGGCGAGAGGCGCAGTTTCGCGCTCAAGTCCCTGCGGCCCCGAAGGGCCTGGAGACTGCGCAGAGGCAGTATCAGGTGGCGCGTGAAGCGCATCAAGAGCTTTAGACGTAGATGGTCTTGGCGACAGGTTACAATGTCCCGAAGGATGACCATCCTCCGAAGGGGATCGCGAACGATCCCCAGAGAGGTCTAGGTTGGTAGCTGGCAGGACAGGAGAATGGCGAGTCGTCTCCTCCGCAGAGGAATGTGGTGACGACGAGCCAAAGAGGCGCCTCTTAACCCCTTTGAAGGGGGAAGGAAGGCCTCTACGGCGAAGGGGAGGGCGAGCCTTCCGCCTTATACGCCCACGAGGGGCCGTGGGATCAGCAGGCTGACCATCTATGGGCCTCCGAAGAGGAGTCTCTGTAAGTGAACTCCCCCGAGAGGGAGTATCACCGGCAGGAGAGACCGTGGGACTAAGCTCCTCCCTCGAAGGATGTTCAGAGGGGGAGTCAGAGCTTTCCGCTACCTCAGCCACAGGAACGGGCGTTTGGCTAGACCCACGGGATGTTTCCATCACAACAACGTTAACCACAGACAGAGGATCTATCTCCGCTGAAGTTGGCGATTGTTTGACGGCCGCACCCAGTTTGATCATGTCAAACAGAGCTTCCTTGGAGGGCGAACCCTGCAGCCCCAAGGAAGCACAAAGCTGAAAAAGATCATTATTAGACACAACTCCCTCCTCCGGGGGGGGGGATGGGCAGCCGCCTCGCTATGGGAGGCAACGCTCTCTCCCTCACCTCGGGATCGGTTAACAACATTACGATCTACGCTACCACTCGCCGGCCTCTCGGAAGAGGCCGCCCGAGTGGGAGCTTTGGAGGAGGAAAGGGTGGCGGAAGAAGACCTGGGATTTTCTCTCTTCCGAGAAGCCTCCGAAGGAGAAAGATCCCTTTTAGCCTTCTTCTTACGTCGCCAGGCAAACCTCTCCCACTGGGAGGTAGACCACTCCCTACACTCAATACACACGTTAGACCTATCACACCGTTGGCCCTTACACAGAGGGCATAAGGAGTGAGGATCCGTGTCCACGGCTGACATAAAGGTACAGTGAACTCTCGTTTATCGCGGTAGATAGGTTCCAAACCCGGCCGCGATAGCTGAAAATCCGCGAAGTAGGGACACCATATTTACGTATTTATTTAACATGTATATTCAGACTTTTAAAACCTTCCCTTTACATAGTACTGTTAACAAACTACCCTTTAATGTACAGAACACTTAATGCATGTACTACAGTACCCTAAACTAAAACAGGCACAAATGTTAAAGGCGATTTTATATTATGCGTTTCCTAAACACGCCAAAAAGCATGATAAAAAATGACAACCAATGTTTTGTTTACGTTTATCTCTGATCATAACGAAGAAACAGACGCATTTACACATCTGTGTATAGGTTAGTTTTTGCATCGACAGCAATCTTACCAAGTATTGATTTTATGTTGACTTTGTTATTACCAATGTTCTACTTAATTTTTCTTAGAACTTCCAAATAAATGAAATGAATGCCATTTATATGTTTTTCTTTATGACGCCGCCTGAAACGGAAACCTTCCATTTGTTTACGCTCCATCTTCGATCATAATAAACAAACGAACGCATTAAACACACATGCTCAAAGTGATAACTAATGATATAACAAACATTTAGTAAACATTGTTACAGTATTACAAATATTTTACTTATCGTATCCATATAAATTCCTAAATTCGTAGCCAAGCTGGAAATCTTTTTTTCCCTTATGCGTTTAATAGCAAACCAGGGTTAAAAGAATACCGGGTTAGACCGTCTCTGAGTTACTGCGCACCTTCGTGACGTCAATGGTAAGTGACAGTAGAAGAAAACGAGGAAAACAAGTTTTAGGGTCACTATAGTAGGTGTTTCCCCATAGCACACTTTTTTTTTTCTTTCGTGACCCGAGGAAGATAACTTTTACCTTAATCTTCAGGTACTTTATTATTTGAAGACTAGAATTTCAGTTATTTCTGTTTTTATTTATTTTTTGGTTAAGGAGATAAGAGAATTCTGTTTAAAATTTATACTTTTTTAATGAAAATACAAAGAAAAAAGAAAAAAAAATCAAGCTATTATGTGGAAATTTACTATTTCTCTATTTTTCCATATTTTTGCTTTTGACTTCTCTCGCAGGAGATTTTTCTGTTCAAGATTCTTATCATAAAAAAACATGCGACACTACAAATAGGGAAACAACTTTTGGTAGATTTACAAAAGGAATCATAAGAAATGAGAGAGAGAGAGAGAGAGATTTTACATTTTGGTTATCCTTTCTCCTTTGACCTGATCTGCAGCCATACACGGAGCAAGTAGCCATGACTCCTCAGGACCCAGAGGATTAACGAGGATTTATCCAGAGATTAACCAGGTGGATGAAGACCGCATGGTTAAGAGAGCTTGAGTTCTTGTTGTTCTCCCGAGTAGAGTCAAATATAGACTGATGACATACATTTCTTTATCTGAACCCTAACCAATGCAGCCGCTCAGCGACATGCGCGAGATTGTTCTTATTTTGGTCAGAAGTGGGCTAACCCGGTATTCTTTTAACCCTGTAGCAAACTGCCGCTAATGACAGAATGATAATTTACGATAATTTTAAACTGTTACGAAAGATAATTCTTCTTTCCATATCCAAAATACTTTTCCTAACTTCATTTATAAGTCAACTTGTACCCACCTCACCATATGCAAAAAAAAGTAAAAACCAAAAACAGAAGGATGTCTTAGAGGGCGTGCGTGGTAGGTGTCGGTGGGGGTAGTTCAACTATGTTCTCTAGGGCCTGTCACGGCCCTCCCCATTGATGAAGGGATTATCTAAATGGAAGACAGCCTGTGAATAGTGGTTTTCGCACGCCTTTGTTAAATACACGACACCTACAAGGTGTTCGCGCGAGGGTTGTAACCTCTGCATTCCATGCTTTTATCTTTCTCTAGTATATTTGGAAGATTTATATTAGGAAAGGTACAAAGAAGGACCTTTCACCAGGCGTCACAGGCCTCTTCCCAGAAATAGATTTTTCCTTCGTCAAAATCCCTTTTTTAAAGTCATCGAAAAATTAAGTTACCGCTATTACGTTCGATGTGACAGAGAGAGAGAGAGAGAGAGAGAGAGAGAGAGAGAGAATGGTTTTAAATGTACTAAATAATAAATATGATAGGTTATAACACATTGGTGCTTATGTAATATTAACTGTATAGATGGTTTGAATAAGTTAAGAAATGGTGTACAGTAAACAATTCTTTGTTAATGTATTTGTACCGCGCATATTCTTGAGAGCGGAAGCTAGAAATCAGCTGATGTGATCACAGCTAAAAGTAAAACAAAAAGAAGTAAAAAATACTCTATTTTTAAAACACACCCGAAATTTAAAAACATAAGTACATTTTTATTATAGCGCAATTGACTATTTAAAGAGTAAAAGTTTTCTGGAATAGAATGGTGTTTCCTAAAAAATAGTAGTTTGCTGACAAAATCGGATACAGTATTTTAAGCTATGATTGAAATGGATGTATACACGGTATAATTTTTTCGTTTTGTATTTAATTGACACTTTAAGAAAACCTATTTTGGTTTCTTCATCTATTTGTAATTATTGTATAACACGAGAGAGAGAAAGAGAGAGAGAGAGAGAGAGAGAGAGAGAGAGAGAGAGAGAGAGAGAGAGAGAGAGAAAGAGAGAGAGAGAGAGAGAGAGAGAGAGAGAATCAGCTGTTGTAATCGAATGCTGTGTTTTTGTTTCTTGAGAGAGAGAGAGAGAATCAGCTGTTGTAATCGAATGCTGTGTTTTTGTTTCCTGTACCTCCTGAAGCGAGGAATTGATCGCCACAACTAACAATATTCATATTAATTTCATTCTTAAACTAAAGTTGCCATATGTGAACTAAGGTTTTATTTCTTACGGAGAGAGAGAGAGAGAGAGAGAGAGAGAGAGAGAGAGAGAGAGAGAGAGAGAGAGAGAGAGAGAGAGAGAGAGAGAGAGAGAGAGAATCAGCTGTTGTAATCGAATGCCGTGTTTTTTTTCCTGTACCTCCTGAAGCGAGGAATTGATCGCCACAACTAATAATATTCATTTTTCAATATTAATATTACCCGATGATCATGTAGCTGTCAACTCTGTTGCCCGACAGAAAAATCTAAGGTCGGGATACGCCAGCGATCGCTATACAGGTGGGGGTGTACACAACAGCGCCATCTGTCGAGTAGGTACTCAGGTACTTCTTGTCAACAAGAACTCAATTTTTCCTCTGTCGTGCCACCGGCAAGACCTACTTGGATACGCTGTTGTTTCTGGAGTTGTTTTTCACGATTTTGGTGATGTATTCGCTCTAGATTTTAGCTTTCGCTATTCAGGAACTATTATCATTAGCTTATCAAGCTTTTTGATTAGATTTGGATTAATTGTTAATGAACTTTGCTAGATTTTGGATTTCCCCCTTGGCTAATTCAAGAATTCAAGATGTCTGACCATTCTCAAGTCCCTAAGTACAGGCAGTGTAGCGTTAGGGCTTGTTCTAGGCGTCTTCCGAAGGCCTCCATAGATCCTCACACCGTTTGTTCCAATTGTAGGGGTAAATCCTGTCAATTGGAAGATCGATGTGAGGAATGCGCTGGGCTTTCGGAATTCGATTTTAACGAATTCCTAAAGAATGCACGTAGGCTAGAGAAGGATAGGATCAGGAGGAGTTCTTCTCGCTCGTTTGATTTTTCCTCTCCCCATGCCCCTCAACCTTTTCCTTCCCCTGTAGTGGTGACTCCCGACCCTGCTACTAGTGCTCAACCCTCCATGGCGGACATGATGCGTGCCATTCAGGCTCTTGGTGACAGAGTGGAGTCATTAGCTAATGACCGGAATCAACTTTTGGCCGATGTCAAAGAGTTGAAGGCGCTAAGTGCAGTGGGAAGTGTGGTGAGTGCAAGTGAAGTGAAAAGTGTCAGTGTCAGTGTTGCGCATGAGGGTACATCTGTTCGTGCCAGTCGTCCTCCCAGTCCAGGACCTCTTGCAAGCTCCCAAGCCCAGGGGAGAAGCAATGTCGAAGGACCAAAGGGTTCGACAGGCCTTGATCAGCGTACGGATGTACCCTCAGTGGTTGCGGACGTATCTGTCAGAGATCGTCCCATCCACAAACAGACGAGTGAGCCCCCTCATTCCTCGTCTGTGGAAGAAGTTTCTAGGAAGAAACGTTGGACCAAGGTCTCACGACCTATCAAGCGTAAGGTCCCTTCCGAGCGAGTCCAACGGCCCAGGTGTAGCCACTGGGTCAGTTCGGACTCGCCGCAGTCTTCCGAAGATTGCACACCTCCCAAGAGAGGTAGAGTGGTTCCGCAGCAGGCTATCACTCCGTCTGTTGCCGCACCAACCACGGTAGACCCTAAGTGGTCCATGCTGCAGACTATGCAGTCTCAGCTTGCTTCCTTCATGCAGGAGTATCGTGCTGAGAAGGTTGACACTGCACCTGTTAACCTACAACCTGCCACGGTTGTGCGCTCAGCAGATACTGCGGCTGCCTGCTCCCACACTCCACCTGTGAGAGCTCCACCGCCGATGCGCAGTCGACCCTGCCAGACGCATGTTCATGCTGCACCCTCCGTTGACATGCGTGAGCTTCCGCATCAGCAGTGGGAAGGTGCTGTCAAGCTGCCGTGTTTTGACGCAATGCGGCATGCTCCGCAACCCACGGCAGTCCCTCCCACGCACCAGCACTCCGCTTTTGTTGTTGCCAGCTCGCAGACTGACCAACAGCGGCATGATGTGGGATCCGGTGCAGCTACGCATGCACCCGTGCTGCCGGATTCAGCCGTTCAGCTTTCTGCTCCACCTTTGCCACTTCCTCCTCAGCATTCGGATGATGGAGTATCTGATGACGACGAAGCTGCGCATTTGGACGATCCGCACTCCGACATTGAAGAACCCAAGTCTACGCCTCCCTCCTTAGACTTTAGGAAAGTCCTTGCACTGTTTAGGGAACTGTATCCCGAACAGTTTGTGTCTGCAACCCCGCGCTCACCTCCCTCCGAGTTCGCTTTAGGCATGCAGTCAGCAGCTCCTGCCTTCACGAAACTCGTACTCGCGCGCTCATCCAAGAGAGCTTTGAGGGTACTGGGAGAGTGGTTGCAGTCCAAGAAGCAACTGGGGAAGACTGCCTTCATCTTTCCGCCTACCAAGCTTGCTTCCAAATCTAGCGTCTGGTATGCCACGGGAGAGGAACCCGGCTTGGGAGTTCCTGCCTCTGCCCAGGGCGACTTCTCAAGTCTGGTTGACTCTCCCCGCAGGCTGGCTATGAGACGATCTAAGATTTGCTGGTCCTTTTCTGACATGGACCATCTGTTGAAGGGAGTTTTTCGTGCTTTTGAGATCTTCAACTTCCTCGACTGGTGTTTGGGAGCGTTAAGCAGAAAGACTTCCCCTTCGGATAAGGACTCTGTCATGCTTATCATGTCTAGCATGGACAAAGCCATTCGGGATGGGTCTGGTGAGCTTGCGGCTTCGTACGTGTCTGGAGTGCTTAAGAAGAGAGATCATCTTTGCTCCTTCTTGTCTGCGGGGATCACACCATGCCAGAAGTCGGAGTTGATGTTTGCTCCGCTTTCCAAGTGTCTCTTTCCGGAAGAGCTGATCAAGGGGATTGCTGCCTCGTTGATCCAGAAGGATACCCATGACCTAGTGGCTTCTTCCGCACGTAAAGTCTCTTTACCTTCCGTGCCTAGACCTAGGATGGACACACCAGCATCTAGGCTCATCCCGCCCTTTCGTGGCAGAACCTCCAGCAGAGGAGGTACCCGTGCCGACAGTCATCGTGGCAAAAAGAAGAAGGGTTCCAAGTCCTCAAAAGGCAGAATCTGACTGCCTTCCTCTCCAGACAGCAGTGGGAGCCAGGCTCAAGAACTACTGGCAGGCTTGGGAGAGCAGAGGTGCAGACGCTCAGTCTGTGAAGTTGCTAAGAGAGGGGTACAGGATTCCGTTCTGGCGCAATCCCCCTCTAGCAACTACTCCCATCAACCTCTCTCCCAACTACAAGGAGGAGGACAAGAGGCTAGCTTTGCAGCAAGAGGTGTCTCTCTTGCTACAAAAGGGAGCGGTAGTCATAGTCCGGGACCATCAATCCCCGGGCTTCTACAACCGTCTCTTCCTGGTAGCGAAGAAGACAGGAGGCTGGAGACCGGTGCTGGACGTCAGTGCTCTCAATGCTTTTGTCACCAAGCAGACGTTCACAATGGAGACGACGAAGTCGGTTCTAGCATCGGTCAGGAAGGAAGACTGGATGGTCTCGTTGGACCTAAAAGACGCGTACTTTCATGTCCCCGTCCATCCAAACTCCCAACCTTTCCTAAGGTTCGTCTTTGGAAAGGTCGTGTACCAGTTCCAAGCCCTGTGCTTTGGCCTAAGCACGGCACCTCTTGTGTTTACCAAACTGATGAGGAATATTGCCAAATTCCTTCACTTGGCAGACATCAGAGCCTCCCTCTATTTAGACGACTGGCTTTTAAGAGCTCCGTCAAGTCGTCGCTGTCTGGAGAATCTCAGATGGACTATGGATCTGACCAAGGAATTGGGTCTCCTGGTCAATATAGAGAAGTCCCAACTCGTCCCATCCCAAACCATTGTCTATCTAGGTATGGAGATTCAGAGTCGAGCTTTTCGGGCTTTTCCGTCGGCCCCCAGGATCAGTCAAGCCCAAGAATGCATCCAGAGCATGCTGAGAAGGAACCGATGTTCAGTCAGGCAGTGGATGAGTCTAACAGGGACACTTTCATCGCTGGCCCAGTTCATCGAGTTAGGGAGACTCCACCTCCGCCCCCTTCAGTATCATCTAGCTGGTCACTGGAGAAAGGACATGACGCTAGAAGCGGTCTCAGTTCCTATATCCGAAGAGATGAGGTCTGCACTGACGTGGTGGAAGAACAGCATTCTTCTCAAGGAAGGTCTACCATTGGCTGTTCAGACCCCCGACCACCTTCTCTTCTCGGACGCATCGGACACGGGCTGGGGTGCGACACTGGACGGACGGGAATGCTCGGGCACGTGGAATCAGGAGCAAAGAACACTTCACATCAACTGCAAGGAGCTATTGGCAGTTCATCTGGCCTTGAGAAACTTCAAGTCCCTTCTTCTAGGCAAGGTGGTGGAGGTGAACTCCGACAACACTACAGCCTTGGCGTACATCTCCAAGCAAGGAGGGACTCATTCGAGGAAGTTGTTCGAGATCGCAAGGGACCTCCTCACTTGGTCAAGAGATCGAAAGATTTTGCTGGTAACGAGGTTCATTCAAGGCGACATGAATGTCATGGCAGATCGCCTCAGCCGGAAGGGTCAGGTCATCCCCACAGAGTGGACCCTTCACAAGAATGTTTGCAGCAGACTATGGGCCCTGTGGGGTCAGCCCACCATAGATCTATTCGCTACCTCGATGACCAAGAGGCTCCCGATTTATTGTTCACCGATTCCGGACCCAGCAGCAGTTCACGTAGATGCCTTTCTTCTGGATTGGTCCCATCTAGACCTGTATGCGTTCCCTCCGTTCAAGATTGTCAACAAGGTACTGCAGAAGTTCGCCTCTCACGAAGGGACACAGTTGACGTTGGTTGCTCCCCTCTGGCCCGCGAGAGAATGGTTCACCGAGGTACTGCAATGGCTAGTGGACGTTCCCAGGACTCTTCCTCTAAGAGTGGACCTTCTGCGTCAGCCGCACATAAAGAAGGTACACCCAAGCCTCCACGCTCTTCGTCTGACTGCCTTCAGACTATCGAAAGACTCTCAAGAGCTAGAGGCTTTTCGAAGGAGGCAGCCAGAGCGATTGCCAGAGCAAGGAGGACATCCACTCTCAAGGTCTACCAGTCAAAATGGGAAGTCTTCCGAAGCTGGTGCAAGGCGAATGCAGTTTCCTCAACCAGTACCTCTGTAACGCAGATAGCTGACTTCCTTTTACATCTAAGGAATGTAAGATCCCTATCAGCTCCTACGATCAAAGGTTACAGAAGCATGTTGGCAGCAGTCTTCCGCCACAGAGGCTTAGATCTTTCCACCAACAAAGATCTACAGGACCTCCTTAAGTCTTTTGAGACCTCAAAGGAGCGTCGGTTAGCCACACCAGGCTGGAACCTAGACGTGGTTTTAAGATTCCTGATGTCAGCAAGGTTCGAACCGCTTCAATCAGCCTCTTTTAAGGATCTCACATTAAAGACTCTTTTCCTCGTTTGCTTAGCAACAGCTAAAAGAGTCAGTGAGATTCACGCCTTCAGCAGGAACATAGGTTTTACATCTGAAACGGTTACATGTTCCTTGCAGCTTGGTTTTTTAGCTAAAAACGAGCTTCCTTCTCGTCCTTGGCCCAAGTCGTTCGAGATCCCAAGCCTGTCCAACTTGGTTGGTAACGAACAAGAGAGAGTACTTTGCCCAGTAAGAGCTCTTAAGTACTATTTAAGACGTACAAAGCCATTACGAGGACAATCAGAAGCTTTATGGTGTTCTATCAAGAAACCTGCTTTACCGATGTCTAAGAACGCAGTTTCTTATTACATCAGGCTTTTGATTAGAGAGGCCCATTCTCATCTGAAGGAAGAAGACCATGCTTTGCTGAAGGTAAGGACACATGAAGTTAGAGCTGTCGCTACTTCAGTGGCCTTCAAACAGAACCGTTCTCTGCAGAGTGTTATGGATGCAACCTATTGGAGAAGCAAGTCAGTGTTCGCATCATTTTACCTCAAAGATGTCCAGTCTCTTTACGAGAACTGCTACACCCTGGGACCATTCGTAGCAGCGAGTGCAGTAGTAGGTGAGGGCTCAACCACTACATTCCCATAATCCCATAACCTTTTTTAATCTTTCTCTTGAAATGCTTTTTATTGTTGTTTTTTTGGTTGTACGGAAGGCTAAGAAGCCTTCCGCATCCTGGTTGATTTGGCGGGTGGTCAAATTCTTTCTTGAGAAGCGCCTAGATTAGAGGTTGTGATGAGGTCCTTTAGTATGGGTTGCAGCCCTTCATACTTCAGCACCTAGGAGTCGCTCAGCATCCTAAGAGGATCGCTAGGCTCAGTAAGGAAGACGTACTTAAAAAGGCAGAGTAATGGTTCAAGTCGACTTCCTTACCAGGTACTTATTTATTTTATGTTTGTTATTTTGAATAACTGCTAAAATGAAATACGGGATACTTAGCTTCTAATGTTAACATGTATGCTGGTCTCCACCCACCCCCCTGGGTGTGAATCAGCTACATGATCATCGGGTAAGATTAATATTGAAAAATGTTATTTTCCTTAGTAAAATAAATTTTTGAATATACTTAGCCGATGATCATGAATTTAAGGACCCTCCCTTCCTCCCCATAGAGAACCAGTGGACCGAGGAGAAAATTGAGTTCTTGTTGACAAGAAGTACCTGAGTACCTACTCGACAGATGGCGCTGTTGTGTACACCCCCACCTGTATAGCGATCGCTGGCGTATCCCGACCTTAGATTTTTCTGTCGGGCAACAGAGTTGACAGCTACATGATCATCGGGTAAGTATATTCAAAAATTTATTTTACTAAGGAAAATAACATTTTAATTTCATTCTTAAACTCAAGTTGCCATATGTGAACTAAGGTTTTATTTCTTACGGAGAGAGAGAGAGAGAGAGAGAGAGAGAGAGAGAGAGAGAGAGAGAGAGAGAGATTGTTTTAAATGTAATAAACAAAAAAATATGATAGGTTATAACACATTGGTGCTTATGTAATATCAACTGTATAGATGGTTTGAATAAGTTAAGAAATGGTATAAACAATACTTCGTACCCGCATATTCTTGAGACCGGCAGCTAGACGTCAGCTGATCTGATCACAGCCAAAAGTAAAACAAAAAGAAGTCAACAATACTCGATTTTTAAAACACACCCGAAATTTAAAAACAAAAGTACACGCTTTCTTAATGTGCAATTAACTATTTAAAGAGTAGCAATTTTCTAGAATAAAATTATGTTTCCCCCAAAAATAGTGGTTTGCTGATAAAATCGGATGCCGTATTTAATGAAAAAAGTCCGCGAAGTCGTGAATCCGCGATGGTCGAACTGCGAAGTAGCGAGGGCTCACTGTACCACAAGGGCGGGCAGGAAGTCCAGGGCACGTACGCATGATGAGGAATAGAGGCCAACTTCGCGCACACACTGAAAAGAGAAAGCAAACAAAATTATGGCAGTCAACAAAGAGGAGAGCGCTGACAGGTCTGTCGTCTCTCCGAGCCAAAAGTAAAGTGAGCTATTCACCGGTGTGTGTGAGGGGGGAGGGGAAGCAAGCTATCCCTCCCTACCCCCCCCCCCCTGCTAACTAGCGGTGGGGTAGGAAACCCTCGTTAAAACTTTATGGCTCGTCATTCGGCTACGCCGAAGTAATTACCCCATGTAAATAGCGTGGTTAGCGGTGTTTGTATTTCAGTTATGGAACAAACTCTTTTTAGCATTACATGGCACACAAGCAAAACTACTGACCCTCATGTATTTCAAATTCAAATTGAAATTTTATTGAATCCACTATTATGGGGAAAAAAGTTTGTCCTTTTTGGCATAAGAATGCCACACAAAGAAAAATAATGTTATTCTTTCTGGCATAAGAATGGCGCACAAAGAAAAATAATGTTATTCTTTCTGGCATAAGAATGGCACACAACAAAAAATAATTAAGAAAATATTGAAAACTTTAATATTTTAACGACAGATTGAAATCTTTAATATTTTCATATCAGCTACCTCAGGCTTTGGAAAAATGATACTGTTTCATCTTGGATACAACAAACTTGAAATCAGGGATTTTTGAAGTTACTGCTACTAGGATGCTGTCTTCAGGATTCAACTGGTTTCTGTATTTTGTTTTTAGATTTACAAGGGTAGAAAAACCTTGTTCACAAAGGTAGGTTGTTGCGAAAGGTAGTAGCATTTTAGTTGCTTCCTTATGTGCAGTTTTATAAGCCTTTGCAGTTTTTGACATCCAAAAACTTGAGAGATCATCCTTGCTCTCAAATTCCATTTTTGTTTCATTGCTGGAACAAAGTTCAATAAGCTCTTCTGCCAATCCTTCAGGCTGTTCAGGCAAATCAGCCAGCTCACTTTTGAAGGGATTTACAACCCAGCTGACAGTATGTGAATCAAGTTCTGGAAAATAGTCACAGAACCTATTTCTAAGTTTGGTCAGGTGCCTTGTGACTGACTCCTTTATGTCACTAAGACTGCAGTCTTGACAGTCTTCCAAAAACTCTCCCAGTTTTGGAAAGGCAGCAGTCTTATTGGCATTTATTTTCTGACTCCAATACTGGAGCTTTGATACAAATGCTAGCCAGGTTGTTTTTCTGAACTTTTCTGCAAGTGTGCATTTTTTATCAGTCAGAAACATTTCAAGTTCTGTTTTAAGAGCCCACACTCTATTCAGGACATTTCCACGTGAAAGCCACCTCACTTCCGTATGGAAAAGAAGGGTTGAATATTCAGCCTCTCCATCCTCACATAAATCACGAAACATCCTCGTGTTTAGTGCATGCCCTTTTACAACATTGACAATCTTAACCACATCATTTAACACAGCTTCCACTTCTGGTTCCAAATTCTTCACAACTAATGCCTGCCGATGTATCATACAATGGATGACTAGAATATGACAAATTCGTAGATAATTTGTATTTTTCAATATCAAACTTACCCGATGATCATATAGCTGCATCCCTGCTGCCCGACAGAAAAAAACCTACGGGCGGAATACGCCAGCGATCGCTATACAGGTGGGGGTGTACATCAACAGCGCCATCTGTCAAGTAGGTACTCAAGTACTCGATGTCAACAAAGAACCAATTTTCCCTCTGTCGTGCCACAGGCAAGACCTACTAAATACGCCGTCCCTAACTGGATTTGTTTTCACAACGATTTGGTGAAGTACACTATTCCAGTTTTGAGCTTTCGCTATGCAGGGGTTTTATCTTCATTTCAAAACTTGAACTCGTTTTGGATAGATTTAATTATGGTGACGAAGAGAGTATGGACTCTCTTTCACTTTTAAATGGCCGACCCTTCCCTTAGACGGAAGTGTTGGTGACGAAGAGAGTATGGACTCTCTTTCACTTTTAAATGGCCGACCCTTCCCTTAGACGGAAGTGTGTTTAGGTTTTTGGTAATTTTGCTTAACAAGTTATAGATCTATTTATTTTATATCTCTCCGCCTTTATAGGCCTCTTCGATTAACTTTCCATTTATTATAAACTTATAAAAATTAATTTTTATGTTTGTTTATATGCGACCTTTCCTAATAGTAGGCGGTCCTTACTTGGAACCGAAGTTAATTAACATTGAGCCCGTCATATCG
The DNA here is from genome assembly GCF_036898095.1 of Palaemon carinicauda. Taxonomy (NCBI): domain Eukaryota; kingdom Metazoa; phylum Arthropoda; class Malacostraca; order Decapoda; family Palaemonidae; genus Palaemon; species Palaemon carinicauda. Next base: position 112,389,395 of record NC_090727.1, on the reverse strand, counting down.
TATTTACCTTTTAAGAATTTATACTTTTTTAATTTTAATGTTTTTGAAAGAATTTCTTTGATAGTCTCGTACTGTTTTCAAAGATGAACTAACGTTTAGTTTAGTCTCCGCAGTTGTTGACGTTCAGAATGTTCAACATGCGCTCTATCGTTACGATAGAGAGAGAGTATTTCACGGTTTCACGTTGCAGTAAGAGTAAACCGATTCTAGCGTTTCGTTCATTCTTTCTTAGCTTAAATGGTTTAAATTCTAATAAAGGAACTTTTTATTTGGGAAACCTTTCAGTTTTTTCCTTTAGCAAATAATATGTTTTAACGATATATAATTGGGCTCTTCTCTCAGGTTCTAAGTCAAGAGAGAAGAGAGAGAGAGATAGAGATGGAGGGAGAGAGAGGAGAATAAACGTTTCGTTCAAGCGGGTAACGTTGTTCTCGTTTTTTACTCTTCTCCCTAGTCGCTGTAGGGGAAGAAGGTAAAACGTTTCTAGAGTTTTATTCTTGTTCCCAGGCTTTATGCGGTGAGAGATTTTAAACGTAGTTTATTTGATCTAGTGTTTAGTCTCTTTTCCAGCCACTGAATTCTTTATCTTTAATTATGTTTTTCTGTTGCATTGTAAAACTGTTTTCGCAATAACTACCTTTTAATGAAGGATAGGATTGCGTGTTTCAGGTAGAAATCAGTTAAAGTTTCGATTTCAGTGAAATAAGTGCAAACAGAAAATCAAAAGTGATAAAGTGATATGCGCAAAGTGTTACAGTGTTGCGTTCGAGGGTTCGTCTGTTCGTGCCAGTTGTTCACCTAGTCCGGGACCTCTTACAAGCTCCCAAGCCCAGGGGAGAAGTAATGTCGAACGACTTATGGGTTCCACAGGCCTTGATCGACGAACAGACGTTTCCCTCGGTGGTTTCGGGTGTATCTACACACGTTGCCGACGTGATCGCCCCACCCACACAAAGACGAGAGAGCCCATTTATTCCTCGTCTGCGGAAGAGGTTTCTCGTAGAAACCATGGACCAAATCTTGCAGCTTTTTAAGTGCAAGTCGGTACCTTCCGCGCAAGTCCAACGGCCTAGGTGTAGCCACTGGGTCAGTTCGGACTCGCTGCAGTCATCCGACGACTGCACACCTCCCAAGAGAGGCAAGGTGGTACCGCAACAGGCAGTAACTCCGTCTGTTACCGCACCAGCTGTTTTAGACCCTCAGTCACAACGGACAGTAGCTCCGTTTGTTGCCGTCTTTTGTAGACCCTAGTGGTCCATGCTGCAGACTATGCAGTCTCAGCTTGCTTCCTTCATGCAGGGGTATCGTGCTGAGAAGGTTGACACTGCACCTGTTAACCTACAACCTGCCACGGTTGTGCGCTCAGCAGATACTGCGGCTGCCTGCTCCCACACTCCACCTGTGAGAGCTCCACCACCGATGCGCAGTCGACCCTGCCAGACGCATGTTCATGCTGCACCCTCCGTTGACATGCGTGAGCTACCGCATCAGCAGTGGGAAGGTGCTGTCAAGCTGCCGTGTTTTGACGCAATGCGGCATGCTCCGCAACCCACGGCAGTCCCTCCCACGCACCAGCACTCCGCTTTTGTTGTTGCCAGCTCCCACACTCCGACTGCGGAGAAGGTTGACGATGCACCCGTTGGCCTACAGCCTGCCACGGTTGTGTGCCCAGCATGGCTGCCTGCTCCCACACTCTTGTTGTGAGAGCTCCTCCACCCATGCGCAGTCGACCCTGCCAGACGCATGCTGACTCCCACAGACACACGGAGCACTCCGTTGCCGTGCGTGAGCTACCACAAGCTGCCGTGTTTTGACACGGTGTGTCAGCCTCCGCAACACACTGTGGTTACCGCCACTCGCCCGCAGCAGACTAGTCAGTCAGGAGTTGAGGCTTCCCCACACAGCTTTGGTTGTTGCCAACTCACAGACTGTCAAGCAATTACATGACGTTGCCTTCTGGTCTGCTACTAATGCACCAGTGCTGTATGTCTTCACACACCTGTTGTGGTTGACAGTTCAGTTTTTGACAGTTCACAGACTGTCAAGCAGTTACATAACGTTGCCTTCTGGTCTGCTGCTTATGCACCAGTGAAACCCTCACTGAGATAACCTAGCTTTTCCCGGACATGGTTCCTGTAGATGAGAAAGTGCTGTTCTCCCTCCTTCTGATATTCCCTTGAGGACTCTGTCATTTGGAGAGGAGCCTTAAGCTGCTTAGCCTCCTATGGACTTTAATTAAAGCATAACATGCTTCCAGGGATGGTAAATGGTTCCGCTTCAGTCGCTAACCCCGTCTGTTGCCACACCTGCTCCGATAGACCTTGGGCTTTGTTGCAAGACATGCAGTCCAAGCTTAGTCCTTGATAGAGGATTTTTTACGGAGAAGAACCTTCTAGCCAACAACCTTCCTACCGGTTGGTTGTACGCCCTGTTGACGCTGAGGTATCCTACTCACGTCCGCCAGTTGAGATGGTTCCTCCACCGGTGCGACCCAGTGTGGGTTGCCAGTCGCACGTTGACGTTAAGCGACTCTCGGAGGTGGTTGTGGACGTTCAGTGTGTCACTAGGAAGACGTTCAACAACCAGCAGAGGTGACTTGTTGTGACGCAGTGCGGCAACCTCAGCAACCCGATAAGGGGTTGTCTGCACAACCCAGACAGTCTAGACAGTTTCGGGTTGTCGCTGTACTTCCTCGCGCCCCCATGGTTGACAGTTCACAGACTGTGCAGCAGTACCATGATCTTGTGTCCGGCTCCGTCACGCATCCTCCAGTGCGACCGGATTCAGCGAGTCAGACGTTGCCCACTCCGTTGCCGTTTCCTCATCAGTTTCGGATGAGGAACCCTCTGATGAGGACATGGCTGAACAAGACGATCAACCCCCAGCCCTGCTATCCATCCAGAAGATGCTGAAGAAGGAACACGGCCCTGTCAGGCTGTGGATGAGTCTGGTTAGGACACTGTCATCCGTGGTTCAATTGGTGTCACTTGGAAGACTACACCTCCGTCCTCTTCGGTATCATCTAGCTCTTCACTGGAAAAGGACAAGACGCTAGAAGCGGTCTCGATCCCGGTTTCCGGAAGATAAGTCTGGTCTGACTTGGTGAAAGGACTTTATCAACCTTTGAAAGGGTCTTCCCCTGACTGTTCAGACTCCCAACCACGTTCTCTTCTCAGACGCATCGGACGTAGGCTGGGGTGCGACCTTAGGCGGTAGGGAATGCTCGGGATTATGGAACTCGAGTCAAAGGACAATGCATTTCAACTGCAGAAGCTTCTGGCAGTACGTCTGACCTGGAAAAGCTTCAGGTCTCTCCTTCAAGGCAAAGTAGTGGAGGTGAACACGGTCAACTCCCTGCTTTGATGTACATCTCCTAGCAAGGAGGGACCTACTCTCTGACATGGTACGAGTTCGCAAGTGACCTCCTCTCCTGTTCAACAGGTCTAGACTTTTCACTAGTAACGAGTTTCATCCAAGGCAACTTGAATGTCTTAGCAGATTGTCTCAGTAGGAAGGAACAATAATTCCAACATATTGGACCCTCCACAAGGATGTATGCAAGAGACTTTGGGTCACCTGGGGCCAGCCAACCATAGATCTCTTCGCAACCTCGATGTCCAAGAGGCTCTCAATACTTTGCTCACCTATCCCGGACCCAGCAGTAGTTCTTATAGATGCCTTTCTACTAGATTGGTCTCATCTAGATCTATATGCATTCCCTCTGTTCTAGATTGTCAACAAGGTACTGCAGAAGTTCGCCTCTCACGAAGGGACAAAGTTGACGCTAGTTGCTTCCCTCTGGCCCGCGAGAGAATAACTTACCGAGGTACTTCGATGGCTAGTAGACGTTCCCAGAACTCTTCCCCTAAGGGTGGACCTGCTACGTCTGCCACGCGTAAAGAAGGTACTCCAAGGCCTCCACGCTCTTCGTCTCACTGCCTTCAGAGTATTGAAAGACTCTCGAGAACTAGAGGTTTTTCGAAGGAGGCAACCAGAGCGATTGCTAGAGCAAGGAGAACATCCACCCTTAGAGTCTACCAATCGAAGTGGGAAATCTTCTGAAACTGGTGCAAGTCAGTATCCGTATCCTCGACCAGTACCTCTGTAACTCAAATAGCTGACTTCCTCTTATATCTGAGGAAAGAGCGATCTCTTTCAGCTCCCACTATCAAGGGTTACAGAAGCATGTTGGCATCAGTCTTCCGTCACAGAGGCTTAGATCTTTCCAACAATAAAGATCTACAGGACCTCCTTAAGTCTTTTGAGACCACGAAGGAGCGTCGTTTGGTTACACCTGGTTGGAATTTAGACGTGGTTCTAAGATTCCTTATGTCAGACAGGTTCGAACCACTTCAATCAGCCTCCCTGAAAGACCTCACCTTTAAGACTCTTTTCCTGATATGCTTAACCACAGCTAAAAGAGTCAGTGAGATTCATGCCTTCAGCAAGAACATCGGATTCTCATCCGAAACGGCTACATGTTCTACATCTTGGTTTTCTAGCCAAACACGAGCTGCCTTCTCGGCCTTGACCATATCGTTCGATATTCCAAACTTATCGTATGGTTGGAAATGAACTAGAAAGAGTATTATGTCCTGTAAGAGCTCTTAAGTTCTATTTTAGAACCTTTACGAGGCCCGTCTGAAACTTTATGGTGTTCAGTTAAGAATCCATCTTTGCCTATGTCAGAGAATTCTTTATCCTATTTTTATCAGACTGTTAATACGAGAAGCTCATTCCCTTCTGAATGAGGAAGACCAAGCTTAGCTGAAGGTAAGGACACACGAAGTTAGAGCTGTCACAACTTCCGTGGCCTTTAAACAAAATAGATCTCTGTAAAATATATTCGACGCAACCTATTGGAAAAGCAAATCAGTGTTCGCGTCTTTTATCTTAAGAATGTCCAGTCTCTTTACGAGAACTGCTACACTCTGGGACCATTCGTAGCAACGAGTGCAGTAGTGGTGGGGGCTCCACCACTACAATTCCCTAATTCCAGAACCTTTTTAATCTTTCTCTTGAAATATTTTTGGGTTGTCCGGAAGGCTAAGAAGCCTTTCGCATCCTACTCGATTTGGCGGGTGGTCAAAATCATTTCTTGAGAAGCGCCTAGATTAGAGGTTTTGATGAGGACCTTTAGTATGGGTTGCAACCCTTCATACTTCAGCTCCTAGGAGTTGCTCAGCATCCTATGAGGATCGCGAGGCTCAGTAAGGAAGACGTACTTAAAAAGGCAGAGTAATTGTTCAAGTCGTTTTCCTTACCAGGTACTTATTTATTTTATGCTTGTTATTTTGAATAACTGCTAAAATGAAATACGGAATACTTAGCTCATAATGTCAACTTGTAATGCTGGTCTCTACCCACCCCCCCTGGGTGTGAATCAGCTATATGATCATCGGGTAAGTTTGATATTGAAAAATGTTATTTTCCTAAGTAAAATAAATTTTTGAATATACTTACCCGATGATCATAAATTAAAGGACCCACCCTTCCTCCCCAATAGAGAACCAGTGGGACAGAGGAGAAAATTGGTTCTTTGTTGACATCGAGTACTTGAGTACCTACTTGACAGATGGCGCTGTTGATGTACACCCCCACCTGTATAGCGATCGCTGGCGTATTCCGCCCGTAGGGTTTTTTCTGTCGGGCAGCAGGGATGCAGCTATATGATCATCGGGTAAGTATATTCAAAAATTTATTTTACTAAGGAAAATAACATTTTTCCTAACTATACAAACCTTAGCTATTTACATAGGGTAATTACTTCGGCGTAGCTGAACGACGAGCCATAAAAGTTTTAACGAGGGTTTCCTACCCCGCCGCTAGTTAGCGGGGGGTAGGGAGGGGTAGCTAGCTACCCCTCCCCCCTCACACACACCGGTAAATACTTCACTTTACTTAGAGGTAGGACTTATCTTGGGGGACAGGGCTGGCGGGCACATAACTGTAAATAGCTAAGGTTTGTATAGTTAGGAAAAATACAAATTATCTACGAATTTGTCATTTGTTCCGTAACTGAAATACAAACCACGCTATTTACATGGGGTGACAACCCTTAGGAAGGGTGGTAAGTCCCGGCCATACTGGCTTTGGCTTGCCCGGGGATTCCATATTCGAGCGATCAAGTACTCGGACAATAGGGAACCCCTGCTCCTCGCTGGCGGTTGTAAGACTGCCGCGGCCTACATAAGGTGTGTGCAAAGGTGAAAAGTGACTTGTCCTAGGCAGTTGCCCTGGAGTTCCTCAGAAGGAAAACCAGGCTAGGACTCTCCCAATACCACCTCGTCAGGGTATGGGGACATGACAGTATTACACCTAATACTAGGAACACAAGGAAGCATGGTCTACCTGCAGTGGTTTGAGGTCAGCTGTGCAGAGAACCCAGGATGCTGCTTTCTCCAAGGGAGGAGAGGATGAAGAAAAGAATAAGGGCCAGACAGATCTTTTCATTCATGCAGACTAACACCAGGTAACAATGCCCTCAACCTTCTGCTACTTGTCCATCTAGGAGCCTGAGGTTTGGACCAGCTGTTGTGAAGCCACCACAGGGCCGATAGAAACGTATCGAGCCTCCTGTGTGTCATGTCTTGCAGGTAAGGGGCTGAGAAGATGGTCTGATGCTTCAACATCCCCGCTTGTAGGACCTGCGTCACTGAAAGATGTTCCATGAAGGGCAGGGACATAGCTACGCCCCTGACATCATGGGTTCTCGGGCGATGCGACGGAGAAGGGTCAGGATTCAAGGCCGGGTGTAACACCCTGCGAATCCGGCTGAGATGATATTCCTGGAGACCCTTCTCCTCGTGCCCAGGGTCCACGAACAAGGCTTGAGCCTGGAGACGAACTGCAGCCGTTCTCTTAAGACGCCACCCCAGACTCCCTACCGGCAAGGTAGGAGATGGTCTGGTTCATCAGCTATAGGACGGAGACTCGAAACCTGGAAAGAGTCGAACAGCAGGTCCGGCACTCCCGGGTTCTGAGTCTTGGCAACGAACCTCAGGGACGAACCCGGATGTTGCCTCCCCATATCCCCCTGGATGGGCGAAGTCGTATGAGAGACCATGTGACTCGCTTGGCTGAGGATAAGGCTAGCAGGAACACTGTCTACCCAGTAAGGTGGTGATCTGGGGCCTTACGTAGTGGTTCGTCAGGGGGTCTCTATAGAGACTTGAGGACTCGAACTACGTCTCAAGGAGGAGGTCTCACCTTCGACTGAGGGCAGGAGAGGACAAGGCTTCGTATGAGAAGGAAGAGTTCCAGCGAGGGAGAAATGTCCATGCCTAGAGCCTGGAGGCAAGACCTAAGGCTGAGGGATAGCCTTTCACAGCCGAAACTGAAAGGCACATTTCATCCCGCAAATCCACGAGGGGCTCCGCTATTGCTGGAAGCGGCATCGTGTGGAGGGATACCCTCTCCACGACACCGACCACAGTAACTCCCCCCTCCGCCTGGGGGACTACTGCGGAAGAGTTGTGCAGGTGTCCAGGCCTCCTTTTCGCAACTTGTTGCGAAAATCCTCGGTCTTTGAGGAGATGCTGGATAGTCTCCCGGCGGGAAGTCGGAGCAAGATACGGCTTTGCGGAGGACGATGGCATGTGGCTGTGTGAGTAACCGGTGAGGTGGGGAGGGGTCCCCTTGGAGGCTCCGTAAGAAGTTACAGAGGGACTGGTGAGCCACCTGTGAGAGGCCCTAGTGGAGCTATGGAGGTCATTGAGAGACTAACCGATACTCTGGCCCTGTAGAGTACTCTCCTCGTCCGCCAGAACGGGGGAAGGCGAACACATCGATGTTGTCCCACCGTTGCTGGAAGGCCTCCTACTAGAGGGCCTTGGGATCCGGGACCGGGGAGCAGTACAGCGGGAGCTTGCAGCTGAGTGCAGTAGCGAACCGGTCCACAGAGGGAGCCCCACCAAGTCAGGACTTTGTAGGCTACTTGAGGATCCAAAGACCACTCGGAATGTGGCGATCGTGTCGCACTGCCCAGACTGACGGCGAGCCCATTCCTTTACTTAGAATCAAGTGAGCTGCTAAGGAGGTCGCGGGGAACTCGGACCATCCCGGTATCTCTACCGCAGGATGGGATGGCTATATTGAAGAGTACCTCCTTGTCTGAGCAGGTAAGCCATCACTGTGGTGTTGTTGATCCTCACAACCACAGAGTAGTCCACCAGGCTAGGTGGAGCTACTGAAGTGCCAGAAACCCGGTTTCCATCTCTAGTAGGTTTAGAGAAGGTACCTTCTGGTTCTGACCACCGGCCTGAGGTCCAGTGGTTCCGAACGTGGCCCTCCCCCCTTTCTTTGACGCGTCCGAAGGCAGCATCAAGTTGGGGCAAGGACGAGAAGGTCCGCTCCCTATTGTAGATCCTCGTCTGCTTCCCATCCCTGGGGGTCCGTCTGTTCCAGTTGCCCCTAGGGGTCCCGCGTCCGGGGAGTCGTACCCCTGACTCCCCCGCGCCCCGAGTCGCTACTGGAGAGAACTCATCCTGAGGCGACTGTTGGAAACCAGACGGGCCAGGGAGGAGAGACGTAACCCCATGGGTTGGAGGTTCTTCTCGTGAGGGGTAAGAAAGGTCTCGTGACCTTCCTCCGCTTTGCTATCCTGTCGCCTGAAGGGAAGGCTTCGGGAGATTGGTGTTTAAGACCCGGCCCAGGTATACCAGACTCTGAGAGGGCTACGGGGAGGACTCCTCGAGGACCACCATGATCCTTAGGACTTGGAAAAGTCCGAGGAACTTGTCCCGATAACGAAGAAGGGATGTCTTCGAGTCTGCTAGGATCGGCCAGTCACCCAGGAAACGGAGGGGATGGATGCCGATCCTGAGAGCCCGTGAAGAGATCAGAGTGGAAGCATCGGTGAACTGTAGAGGTGCTGTGGAGAGACCGAATCACAGCAACTTGTACTGGTATATCCGCCTTCCAGGCAAACCCCAAAGTTTTCGCTAGTTGAGTTGATGGTGTCGCTATTTATTTTATTTTATTTGTATTACAAGCCAGCTACAACCCTATTTGGGAAAGCAAGATGCTTTAACCCAAAGGGCTCCTTTAGGGAACGATGGCCTAGTAAATTAATGGTAAAATAAAGTAATGAATTAACATTAAATCATTCTCAGGAAAATAACGAAGCTTACTGTAGAGATGATACAGCGCTTGCAGCTGCTACAACAGAAAGGGCATTAAGGCCTTTATGAGAATAGAACGTTAAAGTATATCTCCCACCAAGGGCAGATCTTTTATGATTTAATGTTTTATGTTTTTTAACCGCTCTTGTTAGTGATTCGTAAACATAGCACAGTGCTCTGGAGGAGGTGGTTGTTCGTTTTCACCTTGCCCCTAGTCCTATATCTCTAACTTACGTTCCAACCCTTGGGAGAAGGAAGGTTGGTAGGCTGAGGTTCTTCGCGGACCTTGTGCATTAAACGTCTGTTCCGCCAAGCGATATTGTTGATGCAGTCCAAGAAGGTCTCTCTCCACTTTGGAATGATGAGGTAATGCTCTTTTCTTCGCCTATGATTGGCGAGCTATGACATCACAACCATGCGACATAGTATCTTGAAAAGAGCGGAGTTGGAATGTCTTGAAGCGATCAGATCGTCATCGCTATGGTATCATGGATCTTGTAACTGTTTTCTGCATATTAGAATGCAGTTCCCTAACGAGAATAACATTCTACGTTTTCCCTGTCTACCAGACTAGGTAGTTACTCGTCATGTATGCACGCGAACAGAACTTACCTTCGCAGCAGTCGGGTTTTGATGCGTGAACAGGAAGCAATCGAGTGTGTTTTTTCTTCCGCGAGAGAAGCGGAAGTCAGACAAGTCACATACAATCCTAGCTCTTCCTCTGGATTCTGACTCACTTTCAGGGAGGAAGGACTTTGTCCTCATCGAAGGACGCATAACCTAGAATTGGTAGTCACCAATCAATTTGTCCAAGACCTTTCAGGAGTCGTATGTTTTTCTATTAACTTATCCTGCAGTATCTAACGTTCGCCGGAAGTTTTTTCTTTTCGGAAGAAGGCGACGTGTCAGCACCTGATTCGTGTAAGACACACAGTTCTTCGGGGGAAAAGGTGCTCAGTTTGCTTCTGTTCACACTTCTTCCCCAGTTTGGAGAAAGGTCTATTACTTTCTTCTGAGGTCTAGCGACTACTGTTGACGGTATCTCACAGCATTGGATATTTTCAGTTCGCGCACAAGGCACGCTTGAAATGTCATAGGGACTCTCCCAGGTCGCTCACAGGACTGCGGTTGATGCTTTCTCCCGGCCTTCGCCCACGCTTGAGTTGGCGCACTTGCTACCCCGCGAGTGTAGATTTGGTCTGAGCTAAAAGAGGTCTATTTCATCTGTGTTTAGCGTTTACGATTCTCGGGGGGGAGAAAATTTTCTCCTAAAGAGTCTAAGGACCACCATAGATCAAAGAAATGGTTTTCCGATTAGTGTCAGAAGGCATAGTTCTCCTATGCTTAGTAACGCTTCCTTGCAGAGATATGCTCGTGTTACGAGAAGCGTTAGAGCGGGTGCTTGTAGCAGTCTGGTCTCTCTCTTACGGCACACGTCGTGCAGACACAGACGCAAGTTCTGGTCTCGCCCTCATGCAGTCCCAGACGCAGACACCAGTCTGGTCGTATGTTGGACGCTAACAGTCAAAGTTGATCCTTTCAACAAGTTGTCCCATTTTCGCGGTCTGCGGGACGCGTGGCTATCACTCATGTGTACGCATCCTACACGTGGACAACTCTCGGCTATCAGTTCCGTCTTTCCGTCAATGACCGGACGCGATGCTGTCGCCTCCACGCTGCACGCTGTAGATTTACAACAAGCCGGGCACACACAACGCTGTACCCACACGACAAGGTGAATGCATACAGCACGCTGACACCTTACGGAAATGCAACCACATGCGACATTAAGGTCGCATGCTAGACGCATACAGTCAAGTCTTGTTCTCACAGCAGTTTAACCAGATTATTGTCTCTCCGCGTCTCTCTGGCCTCGCAGGTAATGCTCCCTCTTGTCAAGCTTTGGCTTTAAGTTTGTTGAACACTTGCTGATTACACACAAATCTGGTCTTAACCTCACAGCATGAGGTTCACGTGGTTGACGCTTCTTTTCAACGCCTAGCTTTAATATCGGTTTCTTGCGACCGATATGGACGAGTTTTGGGAGGCGGTTGTAGATCCCGATTCTCTCTCACGACATGTTGAGTGTAGGCAGCATGCTGGAACCGTTCTGGACTCATGCTGGGACCATGCTGGGTGCATGCTGGAAGCATGTCTTTAGTCTTTTTCCCCGTGTCAGGATCACGAACGTTTTATGTTAAACCATCAAGCTTTAGGTCTAGCTGCCTCCAGTATTTCGGAAAACCCCTAAGATCTAGAGGGTTGTTCGAAGGAGACAGCTGAAGCTTTCGCTTGTACAAAGGACATTTGCCTCAAGGTTTTCCAACCCAATTAGAGTGCTTTATGGAGTGGTGTAGAGCTAGAGCCAGCTCTTCATTAGGTAACTCTAACACAAGTGGCCTATTTTTTCTTAGACCTTAGAAGAAAACACATTTTCTTCCCTCCTCGACCATCAAAGGGTACAGGAGTATGCGGGCATCTGTCTTCAGACGCAGAAGATTGGATCTATCAAATAGAGACTTTATAGATCATCTCAGATCATTTGAGAGGACTTGGAGGCATCAGCAAGATGCTCCAGCCTGAAATTCAGGGTTCGTTTCTGGAGCTTCGCGGTAGTGACAGATCCGACCCTTTACACTTGGTTTCTTTTTAAGGCCTAACTTTGGAGACTTTCTGAGTAAGTCTACCATAGTTGAGAGTCAGTGAAGTTCACTCTTTTAGCAAGAATATGGACTTCACATTGGTTAAGCCATAGGTACCTTGCAACCTGGATTCTTGGTTATTAATAAACATCTTTCTCATCCATAGCCTAAATTTTTCGGGACCACCATTCTCTCGAATTTGGTTTGTGATGGGCTGAGAAGAGTTTTTTGCCCGATTAAAACGATGAAGTTTTATTGGGACAAGAACAAAGAAGTTAAGAGTCTATTCATAACTCTTAGGTGCATGGTCAAGAAGCCTGCACTATACATGTCTAAACTTTCTGTCATCTCGAATAGACTTTGATTACAAAGGTTCTTCCACATGGTTGGGTGACAGATCATAAGACGTCGAAAGAGTAAAGACTCACGAAGTTAGAGCTGTAGAAACTTCTGTAATTTTTAAACTAAACTGTTCTCTGCAAGCATCGCGTATACAGTCTTGTGAAGGGGTAATCCTGTATTCGTCTTGCTTTACTTTTACCGTGTCCAGTCTCTATGAAGACGTCTACGTTTTGGGATCACTTGCAACGAGTGCAGTAGTAGGTGAAACATTCTCCACTACATTTCCCTAAATTCCTAGTACCCCTGTTCTTCTCTTGGAACTGTTATATATATTTTTGATTGTACGTGAAGATTGGTCGGCAATCTTCAGCAATCTTTGACCTAGTCAGGTGGTCATTTTGTTCCTAGAGAGCGCCCGGAACAAGGGTATTAGTTGAGGTCCTGTCATGTTATAGGTGGTTGTACCGTTTGACAGCTCCTAGAGATCATCAGCCCCGAGTGGATCACTGGATCTCCTAAGGATAGCAGACAAAATGAGGCAGAGCATTGCTGTCAGCTTCCTTATCAGGTTAGAACCACTTAAGTTGTTTATGTAACTCTTAAGTGAATTTCCAATTATGCAGCTGTCTCTGACCCGCCACCAATGGGTGTCAATCAGCTATTATATAACCAGCGGGTAAGTTTTATATTTGAAAATGATATTTTCATAATAAAATAAATTTTTGAATATACTTACCCGCTGGTTATATAAGATTTAGAACCACCCTCCTCCCCTCTAGAGACCATGGGGCATGGAAAATCTGAATTGGTTGAGTATAGTTCTACCTGTGGTACCGCGAGGGCGCTGGGGTACACCTGGCTTATATGCGCTAAGCTGCGCAAGAGATTTTGAATTTTCTGCCGAGGCATCGGGGACTTAGGCTATTATATAACCAGCGGGTAAGTATATTCAAAAATTTATTTTATTATGAAAATATCATTTTACCCCATTTGAGGTAATTTACCCCTGTTCCCCGACCACTGGTCTAGGATATCGCGTCCTGTTCATAACATCTTTACCTCCCCTGACCAGGAATCCAGTGTCATTGAACTCCCTTGCCATGGGATCGGCAAGGGGGCAAGCCCTTCGGGCAGAAGTCCAGACCCTGTTGAAGAAGGGCGCTCTCCAAGAGGTCCTCGACGGATCCCCAGGCTTCTTCAGTCGACTCTTTCTTGTAAAGAAGGCGTCTAAAGGCTGGAGACCAGTCATTGACCTCTCAGCTCTGAACAAGGTTGTCAAACATACTCCGTTCACCATGGAGACGGCAGACACGGTCAGACTAGCAGTAAGACCGCAAGACTTCATGTGCACAGTGGACCTAAAGGACGCGTACTTCCAGATCCCAGTCCATCCGTCTTTAAAGAAGTATCTAAGATTCAGCCTGGACAACAAAATATACCAGTTCAAGGTGTTGTGCTTCGGTCTTTCCACAGCATCACAAGTCTTCACCAGAGTGTTCACCCTAGTGTCATCTTGGGCACACAGGATTGGCATCCGTCTCCTCCGTTATCTGGACGACTGGCTAATCCTAACACACTCGATGTCAACCCTTCTTCAACACCGAGACAAACTTCTGAGACTTTGCCGGGATCTGGGGATCATGGTAAATCTCGAGAAGTCGCTCTCTGCTTCCCACTCAAAGACTGGTATACTTAGGCATGATTGTAGACACCATTCTCCACAAAGCCTTCCCATCAGATGACAGGATAGCAAGGCTGAGAAAGGTCGCAAGAGCTTTTCTCAGATGAGAAGAACTTCCAGCCCAATCGTGGCTACGTCTCCTCGGTCACCTTTCATTGCTGACCCGTTTAGTTCCCAATGGTCGTCTCAGGATGAGATCCCTCCAGTGGCGACTCAAGTCCCGGTAGAATCAAGCACACGACTCCCCATTCCCCATGGGACCTGCGGAACTGACAGACCTCCAGTGGTGGGTGACAGACGAGAATCTTTGAAAGGGAGTGGATCTTCTCGTCCTCCCCCCCGGATTTGATGCTGTTTTCAGACGCTTCAAAAAAAGGGAGGGGGCCCACGTGCTGCACCACACGACCTCATGGCTCTGGTCAGAGTCAGAAAAGTACCTCCACATAAATCTACTAGAGATGAAGGCCGTCTTTCTGGCCCTTCAACAGTTCCAACAGTTCCTGGCAAGTCACTCTGTGGTGGTGATGAGCGACAACACCACAGTAGTGGCCTACATCAGCAAATAAGGAGGTTCTTTTTCGCAGCAACTATCCCATCTAGCAGTAGAGATACTGAGATGGACCGAAATCCACTCGATACCACTATCGGCACGCTTCATTCCAGGCAAAAGGAATGTGCTCGCCGACAACCTGAGCAGAGCATCTCAGATAGTGAGTACCGAGTGGTCTTTGGATCATTTAGTAGCCAACATAGTCCTGACTTTCTGGGGTTCTCCGACTGAGGACCTCTTCTCAACGGCCCTGAACTTAGGCTCCCGCTGTACTGTTCCCCAGTCCCAGACCCCAAGGCTCACTGGCAAGATGCTTTCCAACAACGGTGGGACAACATCGACGTTTACGCCTTTCCCCTGTTCTGTCTGATGAGGAGGGTACTCAACAAGACAGAACATTGGTCAATCTTTCAATGACCCTCATAGCTCCACTATGGCATGGTTCCCGGACCTTCTGCAACTCCTAACGGAGCCACCAAGAGAACTCCCTCCTCGACACAATCTACTCAAACAACTACACGCCAACATCTTCCACAAAGCCGTAGCCTGCTGCGACTTCACGCATGGACACTATCCAGCATCTCCTCTCTGAGAGAGGATTTTTGCAACAAGTTGCGATTAGGATGTCTGGACATCTGCGAAAATCATCAGCAACAGTCTACCAGGCAAAGTGGAAAGTCTTCTGTGGTTGGTGTCGTGGAAGGGGTATCTCTCCACTGGATGCCACTATTCCAGCGATAGCAAAGTCCCTCCTGTATTTGGGTGAAGAAATACGTCTATCAGTCTTGGCAGTAAAAGATTATCGCTCATCCTTAAGCCTCGCCTTCAGACTGAAAGGAATGGACATTTCTTCATCGCTAGAACTTTCTCTACTCATAGGGAGTTATGAACTTAACTGCCCCCAGTCAGAAGTGAGACCTCCCCCATGGAACGTGGTTCGAATTCTCAGGTCTCTTAAGAGACCTCCCTATGAACCATTACTCCAGGCAAAAGATCGCCACCAGACTTGGAAGACGGTGTTCCTGCTAGCTTTGGCCTTGGCCAAGCGAGTCAGCGAACTTCATGGTCTCTCATACAACATCGCCCATTCAAGGGGATGGGGAGAGGTAACGTTCAGCTTCGTCCCTGAGTTTATTGCTAAGACTCAGAACCCGGGAGTGGCGGATCCTCGATTCGACTCCTTCTGGAATTCTAGTCTCCGTACTGTAACAGATGACCCAGACCATCTCTTACTATGCCCAGTAATGAGTTTGAGGCTGTACCTCAAGAGAACAGCTGCAGCCCGTCCTTGTGTGCCTGCACTATTCGTCAGCACAGCAAGGACCAAGAGGAGGATCACCAAGAACACCATCTCAGCATGGATTCGCAGGGTCATTGACCTTGCACTGAATCCAGACCCTCCTCCGTCACGTTGCCCCAGAGCACATGATGTCAGGGGCATAGCTTCGTCCCTGGCTTTCAAAAAAATTGTTCAGTGACGCAGGTTCTTCAAGCTGGGGTGTGGAAACGTCAAAACACGTTCACATCCCACTACCTGCAAGACGTGACCCACAGAAGACTCGATATGTTTTCTATCGGTCCTGTGGTGGCTGCACAACAGCTGGTTTAAAACCTCAAGCTCCTTATTGGACAAGCAGCAGAAGGTTGAGGGCATTGTTACCCGTTTTAGTCTGCATGAATGAAAAGGTTTGACTGGCCCTTATTTTTTTCTTCATTCTCCCCTCTCTTGGGGAAAGCAGCATCCTGGTTTCTCTGCATAGCTGACCTCAAACCACTGTGTACGTATTAGTAAGATTAATACTGTTACGTCTCCATACCCTGACAAGGTGGTATTGGGAAAGTCCTAGTGCACAGTTTTCCATCTAAAGAACTTCAGAACAACTTTCTAGGATGAGTCACATTTCTACATACCTTCACACACAGCTTGCGTAGGCCGCAAACCTTGGATAGCAAGGTTTTAGCAAGGTGCAGGGACTCCTTATTTCTTGAGTGCTAACACACTCAGATAAGGAACCCCCGGTTAAAGCCAAAAAGCCAGATTGGCTGGGACGTCCATCCTGCCAAATGGGTGAGTCACCCCTATTAAATAGCGTTGGTTGTATTCCAGTTACGGAACAAATGACAATTGGTAGATAATTTGTATTTTTCCTAACTACAGTATATAAACCTTAGCTATTTAACCAAACTTGCCTGCCAGCCCTATCCTCCTTGAAATCTTACCTCCAAGCAAAGTGAGCTCAATCACAGGTGTGTAAGCAGGAGCGGTAGCAAGCTACCCTCCCTACCCCCGCTAACTAGCGGTGTGGGTAGTTAACCCTCGTTAAAAATTAATGGCATGTCATTTCAGCTACGCCGAAAGTGATACCACTTTTAAATAGCTAAGGTTTGTATAGTTAGGAAAAATACAAATTATCTATGAATTTGTCATTTTTGTAAAGGCCTTGGAGCATGTGATGCCCTTCTTACAATCTCTAATGCTGTACAGAAATCCCTTGATTGTGGTCAGGAAGTTCAAATGATTGGTCTTGATTTTAGTGCTGCCTTTGACCGTGTTAATCATGAGGCCCTTGTTTTCAAACTCAAACAGTTGGGAGTGGGTGGGTCGTTTCTTAGAATTATTATAGATTTTTTAAGTAATAGATCTCAAAGAGTTGTTGTTGATGGGCACCATAGTGATTATAGGAATGTGATATGTGGTGTTCCACAGGGTAGTGTTCTTAGTCCATTACTATTCATACTATATACACATGACATGTGGTTTGGCCTAGAAAACAAGCTGGTTGCATATGCAGATGATGCTACTCTCTTTGCATCAATTCCATCCCCTGAATGTAGATCTGGGGTTGCTGAATCCCTTAATAGAGATATAGCTAAAATTAGTGCATGGTGCAAATTATGGAGTATGAAGTTGAATCCTAACAAAACTCAAAGTATGATTGTAAGTAGGTCAAGGACAGTGGCTTCTCAACATTCAGATCTCAGTATTGATAATGTTTCTTTAACTTTGTATGACACTTGAAATTTTAGGTGTGATTCTCACAGCAAATTTACTTTTGAGAAACACATTAGGTCTGTGACTTCTTCAATTGCGCAAAAAATTGGCTTATTAAGAAAGTCTTTCAAGAATTTTGGTGATCAATCTATTCTGAAGAAGTGTTTTAATTCTTTCATTCTAATAATACTCTGCCCAGTGAGGAGTTTGAGGCTTTATCTCAAGAGAACAGCTGCAGCCCGTCCTCATGTGCCTACACTTTTTGTCAGCACAGGGAGGAACAAGAGGAGGGTCACCAAGAACACCATCTCTGCTTGGATTCGCAAGGTCATAGACCATGCCCTGAATTTGGACCCTCTTTCTTCACGTCGCCCCAGAGCCCACGATGGCAGGGGTGTAGTTATGTCCCTGGCCTTCAAGAGGAACTTCTCAGTGACGCAGGTTCTACAGGCTGGGGTATGGAAGCGTCAAAATATGTTCACAGCCCACTACCTGCAAGACGTGACTCACAGGAAGCTTGATACGTTCTCTATCGGCCCTTTGGTGGCTGCACAACAGCTGTAATAATACCTCAAGCTCCTTATTGGACAAGTAGCAGAAGGTTTTGGGCACTGTTACCCGGTTTTAGTCTGCGTGAATGAAAAGTTTTGACTGGCTCTTATTTGTTTCTTTGTCTTCCCCTCTCTTGAAGAAAGCAGCAACCTGAGTTCTCTGCACAAGCTGACCTCAAACCACCTCAGGTAAACCATGCATCCTTGTATACCTAGTATTAAGTTAATACTGTTGCATCCCCATACCCTGGTGAGGTGGTATTGGGAAAGTCTTGGTCACAACAGTTTTTCCTACAAAGACTTAGAATAACTTTTACTTCGACAGTCAGACTACTATATATCTCAGCACAGCATGTGTAGGCCACGTACCTTGCAAAGCAAGGTTCAGCTAGGTGTAGAGACTCCTTACTTTTGGTACAAACCTATTCATAATGAGGATCCCCATGTAAAGCCAAAAAACCAGTTTGGCAGGGAGGTCTACCCTCCTAATGGGTGAGTCACCCCTAATATATAGCGTAGGTATGTATTCCAGTTATGGATCAAATGACAAATTTGGAGATAATTTGTATTTTTCCTAACGATACAAACCTTTAGCTATATACTGTATAATAACTTACCCACCAACCCTATCCCCCTTGAAGTTATACTGTACCTCCAAGCAAAGTGAGCTAAATCACAAGTGTGTGAGTGGGAGCGATAGCAAGCTACTCGCCCTACCTGCGCTAACTAGCGGAATGAGTATTAAACCCTTGCTAAATTTTAATGGCTCGTCCCCTTAATAAATAGGTAAAGGTTTGTATTGTTAAGAAAAATGCAAATTGTCTCTGAATTTGTCATCTTTAAGGTTGAAGTGGTTACTCGTGTGCTGGCTGGGGCGTTGGCAGAGCTTCCCCATCACCTGCCAGCAAGTACTGATGTCTTATTATAAATCTTAATAGCCAAGTTCTAGCTATGCTGGTAACATAGTCCTATTAAAGGACACAGGTTTGTATAGTTAGGAAAAATACAAAATACTTTCGAAATTTATGCTGTATATTTTGCATGGTAAAATGAACAAGATTATTTTGAATTCTTTAATAATGAAGCATTGTACTGTATACAATTGAAGCTTTATATGTAAAAAATGATTGGTTGACATCAATTAGCTTTTTATTAAATTACGTGTGATTTCTGCAGCACGAGTAAAACTCGATTCTGATTCTCATTTAATCTCTTTTACAGCATTTGACTTTGACTTGTGCACATCTATTCTAAGACGTCAAGATGCCACCAATTTCGTCTCCTCTTGGTAACATATTGCAGAATAGTATTGAAAATTTGTTAATTGCCGAACAACAAGTTCAGGGTATGTTTATAGTGTTACTTATATTTTTTTTTACAATAAGTAATTACAGTAATGTCTCAAGATACAAAATTAATTCGTTCTGGAGTGACTTTCCCTCAAAGATCTCTCATGGCTGCTCAGACTGACAACAATAACAATGACCTAAACCTGAGGAAGGGATTTTCTTCCTTGGCTAATGCTGGTGCTCCATCCGGGGGGAATCTTTTGGATGCTTTGACTACCTCCGAAACTTCTGATGCTTCCCTTATGGGGATGATCCTGACTCCTACTTTGCCTGTGGCGTAGTCTTTGCTGCTATTGAAAAAGTCCCACTGGCTTCTTCCTCCATCGGAGTGTCATCTATCTGTCAGACCTTGATCTCGAAGAAGGCTAGTAAAGGGAACAAGCACTTGGACTTTTCCTTTTACATGCTTTCTTTTCTTACTCCTCTTTGTCCAATTCTCTGATGCTAGTTATCTAAAAAGTAGTAGTCCAGGAAGACCAACTGAAGGAGTCCTATGAGACTGAATAATCCCTCTCCTTGTAAGCATGAAGGAGACTGTGTGTTATCAAGTATCAATCACGAGAGGGAAAGTACATTGGTGTAAGGTAAAGGGGATCTAGGACAACTGGCTGCGGCCAATTTCCTTTGCATTTATATCTATTATTCCTGGGGTAATTGAGAAATAATTTTACACTTTTTAGTTAATATGCAAATATGTTTTAAGCATATAACTATGATGTGCATGTATTTATGAATTATGTATCGTATTTATATATATTTACCTAAGTATATTATCATGTATGCATTTTATAGCCAATGTGCCGTGATATAATTTTTGCAAAGAGATTTGGAATGCTCATTGATGCGTTTCGCAATGTTACCATTCTTTATGCGAATTTGTGTCGTGCATAACTTCTTTTGCATCTCTAAAACTGTGTGATATTATCAGTACAAAGTCTATATTACTTTTTTACTTTGTGAGTGTCTGTGTTGCCATTGTGGAAGGAGTTTGTTAACTGAACATTTTACAGTGTAAACTTAAACTATATTTGTTCCGTAACCGAAATACTAACCACGCTATTTACAGAGGGTTACCTTTTAGCGCAGCTGAAATGGCGAGCCATTAGAATTTAACGAGGGTGTATTACCCCCGCGCTAGTTAGCGGGGGGGATAGGGGAGTGGTAGCTAGCTACCCCTCCCCCCCCCTCACACACAGATGAATGCTCACTTTCACTTTTGGCT
Organism: Palaemon carinicauda; assembly: GCF_036898095.1. Taxonomy (NCBI): domain Eukaryota; kingdom Metazoa; phylum Arthropoda; class Malacostraca; order Decapoda; family Palaemonidae; genus Palaemon; species Palaemon carinicauda. Next base: position 112,368,944 of record NC_090727.1, on the reverse strand, counting down.
CGGACTGTGACAGACGTCTCTGTCTTGGTCCTCTCTTGGCAGCCATTGTTTGTTTTGTCTTTACTTAATTGCTTACTTTTCATTTACTCAATATATATGTAAACATGTTTTCATGTTTGTATATATATTTGAGTATAGATATAAGTAAGTTTCCTTTTCAGAGTTGTGTGTGTAGTGTACGATATCTACGTGGAGTCCTCGGCAGTTAGGCCACCACGGCGTAATTTTATGGGTGGCGATCGAGTTTGACTTATGTCTTTCTCTCTCTCTCTCTTGAGGTCGTTCACCCTTTTACTACGTGTTACTACGCCCTTGTAGCTTCCTTTCCGTGTGGGGGGGTTGCTACGCCGTACGTTTGTCTCAATTAGTTATGAATCTAATTGTAGTTGTTTTTTGTTTTTCAGCTTGTAGAACGATTCCTTTCGGGGTTTTCGTTCTTTCTTTAGTGTTCATTCATTTTTAAATTACATAATTACATAGTTACATAATTATAATTGTTATAATTCTGTTTTGGTTACAGCTCTCCTTCCGTGAGTGTAAGTGGTTGTGAGGGCACGTGCCTGTTGTGTAATTCTTGTTTCCTTTCCCTCGGGATTCCTCTTCGGAGCCTTCCCGTTCGCCCGCGCGCCCGCTCAACCGTTCGCCCGCGCGCGCGCGCGCGCCCGCTCGACCGCTTGCCCGCTCGACGGCTCGCCCGCTCGACCGCTCGCCCGCTCGACGGCTCGCCCGCTCGACGGCTCGCCCGCTCGACGGCTCGCCCGCTCGACGGCTCGCCCGCGCGACCGCTCGCCCGCGCGACCGCTCGCCCGCGCGACCGCTCGCCCGCGCGACCGCTCGCCCGCGCGACCGCTTGCCTGTGCGCCCGCGCGACCATTCGCCTGCGCACCCACACGCCCACACGCCCACACGCCCACGTGCCTGCACGTCTACGCTCATGCGCGTCCGCGCCCATGCTCTCCAATGTTCGCCCACGCGCGAACCAACGGTTTTCCATCGCGCGTACGGATGGTGTTCCGTCGCGCGAACCTACAGTGTTTCTTCGCACAAACGTCGGCTTATTTCTTGCAGTATCCATTGCTCGTCTATGGGTTATCGCTCGCCGACCACCAGCTCTCGCCCTTCCTACCACGCTCGCCCTCCTTCTGCGCGCCCACGCGAAAATCTTTGAATTACTGTCGCGCGAGCTCCAGGGCGATTGCGACCACGATTCCCAATGGGGTTTTCGCAGCATGGCCAGCCTGGCGAGTTCTTCTGGAGCGTATTTCCAGAACACGGCCTCACCCCGTAAACGCAGAGCATGGCACTTGCAAGAATAGGAGAAACTTAATAAGGGAGATCTGAGCAACACTCCTCTTCCCTGAACCTGGGTTAGCCCTTCCCCGTCATTCCCTGGAAGGATTTTTGGCGGGGGGGGGGCTTTCCGTTCGAGATTTCTCCATCGGACAAGGGGTGACTGCTTACCCCTTCCTCTGGGAGCTTACCAGGTTCTTTCCCTCCTCGGTTACGGCCCGTGGTTTGGTTCAAGGAAGCTACAGGAAGATCATGGGTACTTTCCTCCTCTCGAGCTCAGGCACCTTGGCCTTTCGTCGTTAAGTATCTAACTTGCGGACAAGCTCGATGTTGTACCATCTGGACGCGCTGACTGAGGGCTTCCTTCGGGTGTCTCATCTGTGGAGGTCGACGACCTCAGACACCCTTCCATCCTTGAGATGAGTTTGTTTGTGCCCAAGGACAGAGACTTAGACAGCGGCTGTGCTGAGGAAATCGACTTCCGTTTTCACTCCTCCAAGGCGCTTTCTTCCAGACTCTGCAGGGCTCCAGCGCCCTTTTCTTTCAACCACGTCGGCCTAAGTTATCGGCTACGACAACTGGGACAAGGTGTCCAATTGCAGTTTCCTCCTGTCGGGAACAGATGGCACGGGAGACTCCCCCGGGGGGGGCATAGTCCTAAAAGGAGTTCACGAACTCTAAGATTGCAGGTTTTTCGCTGGGAGGATGCTTAATGTTACTCATCCGAATGACAGCTTCCCGATGCCCATTCCCGCACAATCTCTGTGATCAGCCAAGGATATCGCGCCTGCCGTCTCTGTCAGCGAGTTCAGTGTCTCTGAACCTCTATGCCATAGCGTCAGCAGAGTTGCCCGGTTGGGCAGAATGATCCATACCTTAGGCGAAGGTCTTCCTTAGGATCATCGGCGGCTTCACCCCCGGCCTCCTCAGTCGATCCTTTCTTGTAAGGAAGGATCTGAGAGGGGATGTCCGTAGTCGACCTCTCAGCCCTGATCAAGTTTGTCGAACAAACCTCGGCCAGCGTAGACCAGCAGAATCGATCAGACTGGTAACGAGGCGACAGGACTCCTTAAACCCTGGATCGGAAGGACGGGTACTTTGTTTCCATTCCATCCATCTTCCAGGGTGCTCGTCGAATTCAGCCTAGACTGCAAGTATTCCTGCTTATGATGCAGTGTGGCTATCCCGCCGTGGCATAGCAGGTTTGTTTTCCCCAGAGAACTCTCCCTGCCTTCCTCTTGGCCGCTCAGGTGCAGGCTTCCGCTTCCTCTGCCGTTTGGAGGGCTGGTCAACTCCGGTAGGCTCGGGTTCGACCTTCTTCAGTGCCGGGACAAGCTTCCGGATGCTTACCATGAGTGTGGGCTCATGGTATATTGCTTGGAGCCTTCTCTTCCTCTGCCTCAACATCTGGAGTATCTGTCCATGATATTGAGTCAACGGCCTTACCACGTTGGAAACCCCGCTTCTCGTCCGTCCAGCGAGGTTAAGCAACGTCGGTACTTGGATGGGTGACCACCTGGGGACGCCAGATTCTGTTACCACATCCTCCGAGCCTTCCTTTCGGTTGACTGTGGCAAGACTGAGGAGAGTCGCAGTACCTGTTCTCAGTTAAGCAGAGCTTTCAGCCCTACCTTGGAACGTTTCCTAGTTCTCCTTTCCTCATTGACCCGTCTATAGTCCGAACGGTCGCCTCAGGATAAGTTCCATGTGGGGTGATCCAAGTTCCGGTGGCTTCAGGCAATGTTTAACCGGACTTCCTGGCCCCTATGGGACCAGCGGAACTATTAGACCTGCAATGGGTGTTGACCTATGGAGCCTCTTGATGGTAGTGGATATTCTCGTCCTTTCCCCACATTCTTGATGCTGTTCTCGGACTCGTCAAAGGAAAGGGGGGGGGGGGGGGGGGCATGTTCCGGTCCAGGCCTATGGTCAAGACCTGAAGGATACCTCTCCATCATTCAGGCAGGCTTAGGGGCCTTAGTCTGGCCCCTCTACAGATCCTACAGCTCCTGCCGAGTCGCCCCGTGCGCGTCGACTTCATGATTCTGGCGTATTCTAACCAGCAGGGGACGCATTTTCACACCTTCACATCTTGCAGTAGAGGTACTGGGATGATTGAGATTCTCTCAATACCACCATCGGCTCTCTCATTCCAGGCAGGGGAATGTTCTCTCAGACTATCCGAGCAGAGCCTCGTAGAGAGAGTGTACCTGGGGGTCTTTGACCTTGGGTAACCAGCAAGTACTGGTCTGGGGGACCTGATCGCGACAGCTTGGAACCTCAAGCTTCCGCTATTCTTCCCCCCAGTCTCAGACCCCGAGACTCTGGCAAGATGCATTCCGGTGATGGTGGGACAACTTCGACGCCTGCTTCTTCCCTCCTTTTTGTCTGTGGACAATGGGTCTCAACAAGACCAGGTTGTCTGTCAACCTTTCAATGGGAGAGCTCCACTGGGACTATGCGCAGAACAGTTTCTGGACCCTCTGCTTCCCCTGACGAAACTCCCGGGAAAGCTTCTCCCACGGCGCAGACTACTCAAGCAACCACACTGCGACATCTCTCCCGAACCGGGGCGTCGCTTCGGCTTCATGCCTGGAGACACTACGCCTCCTCCTCAAGAAGAGACAACCCGCTACAGCCGCGGTACGGAGGTCGCGTCATCTGCGATAGTCATCCACAGGGGTCTCCCAGGCAAAGTGAAGAGTCTAAGGTGGTTGGTGCCGTGGGAGATATACCTCTTCCCTTGAGGCCTCTTCTCCAGCAATAACGGTCTTATTGCCTCTCGGCGGGAGGAAACTCCTCTCCGCTCTCGGCAATGAAGCCTGTCGCTCAGCCTTTCCCTGACCTTCAGGCTTAAAGGAATAACTTTTTCCTGCCCGCTGGATCTATCCTCGCTCATGCGAAGCTACGATCGTCCCTGCCCTAGTCGGAGGAAGACCTCCAACTTGGAGCATGGCTCGGACTTTTAGTCCTTTAAGAGATCTTCTCAAGACCCTTTACGACAGGCCTCGGATTGTATTCCGCCTTGGGTCTCCTGCTCACTCTGGCCACGGCCAGTGTGTAAGCAATCCTCTTGGTCTCTTACGACTCCCCCCTTTCTAAGGAAGAGGGGAAGGCAACATTCAGGCTCGCTCCTGAGTTGTTGGCTAGACTCAGAATCTGGGGGTCCCGGCCCTTCGGTCCGATTCATTCAAGATTTCGAGTCTCCATTCTGTATCTGATGTCCCAAGACTTTCTCTTTCTTGCCAGTAAAGGAATCGAGAGGTTAGCGCTGGGAACAGCTGCAGTTTGTCCTCAGTTGCAGCCGATTTGGGAGCACAAGGAGGACATGGGGGAGAGTCACCAGTATACCTCTTCAGCCCGGACTCAAGGACATTCATCTCGACCTGTCTCCAGACCCTCCCCCGTCACGTCGCCCTACAGCACGATGTTGGATACATCGCAACGTCCCTCGCCTTCGAGTAATACTACTCTGTGACGCAGGTGTTACAAGCTGGAGTCTGGAAGCGTCTAATGACCTTCGCAGCCCGCTTCCTGCAGGGCGTGACCCACAGGAGTCTCGATACGTTTTCTATCGCTCTGTGGTGGCTACACAACAGCTGGTCTAACCTCAGGCTCCTTTTTGGACAGGTAGCAGAAGGTTGAGGGCAATTGTTATCAGGTTTTAGTCTGCATGAACGAAAGAAGTATGTCTGGCCCTTACTTCTTTCTTCATCATCCCCTCTACGGGGAAGCAGCATCCTGGTCTCTGCATAGCTGACCTCGAACCTCTGCAGGTAAACCATGCTCCCTTGTGTTCCGAGTATTGAGTCAATACTGTCGCGTCCCCCATACCCTGACGAGGTGGTATTGGGAACGTCCTAACCCAGAGTTCCTTCTGGAACTCCAGGTCAACTGCCTAGGACGGGTCACACTTCTGAGTCCAGTACGTTTTGGCGCCGCTCTTTTGGCGACGATGATTTGGCGCCGCCGATTTGGCGCTAAATGGTTTTGGCGCTCGTTAATTTGGCGCTAGCCCATTTGGCGACAGCTTGAAAATTTTCTGACCTGATATATATATATATATATATATATATATATATATATATATATATATATATATATATATATATATATATATATATATGTATGTGTGTGTGTGTGTGTTTATATATATTACATGGGTCAAAAATAACATAAAAACAAAAAAGTTCTATTCATTTTCAGCAATACAGTATTAAAATGCTAAAAAAAAAAAATTGAAATAATTTCACCAACATGTTAATGCATTTCATAGTTATATGCCAAACCACGTAAGTATTCCAGTGGTTCCCGTGAATCAAACTGCTGTACTATAGCTAAAATGCGTTCATCAGCCTTAATGTATTTTAAGCGTTTTCGAGCAGGAGGATTCCCAGCCATTAGTTGTTCATAATAAGAATCGTGTCCTTTCTGAATTCTCTTTAAGCCATCGATGAATTTCCATAGAATTGTGTGGTTCATTCCAAATTCTGCATAGATTTTCGTGTGCGTAGCTTCAGCATGATTGTTTGTCCTGTCCTCACCTAATATCGTTCGACTATACATATTCCACATTTGCGTAGAGAAAAGTGGTGAACGTCGGCCATTTCCCCTCCTCAGAGGTCTTCCTACATAATTATCTTCGACCCAGTTCATTAACGGCTGGAGTTCATCAGGTAAATATTGCGTCAAAGCATCGATGTAAAAATCCATGTGAGAAATGGGTACAAAAGATACAGCAACGATCATTCTAGCTTTTACTGAGAAGTCGGGGTCATTATTATACAAATGTTTGAGCCCAAGTTGTTTCAGGTGCTTATGAATATTATGTGCAAAATGGGAGAAGCAGCCTTTCAACTCTACATCCGGAAAACATTGTCATTGCAGAAAAAGCTGCTTGTTCATAATCACAATAAATGCCCTTTGGTTGCAGCTCTGCGGACATCTCAGTTATCATTCGAAACATTTTCACGTATGTTGTTCGACGTTTATTAGGTAATAGGGCGTATGGTATAGGGAGAACTAAACGACACTTGAATATCGTAATAACTGGTTTAATATTACAATTTTCAAATCATACGAGCCTTTGGTGTGATGAGGTGATCACTAAACGAGACACAAATTTGCGGATGGTCCTTAAGTTTGTTTCTTGGCGCCAAAACAGCTCATCGCCAAAACAATGAGTGCCAAACTCTCTATCGCCAAAATGGCGGCGCCAAATCGTCAGCGCTAAAGAGTCGGCGCCAAATCGTCCTGTTCCGCACACTTCTTCCTTCACACACAAGCTTACGTAGGCCACATGGTTCCTTGCGGAGCAAGGAACTTGTGAGGTGCAGGGACTCCTTTTCTCGAGTGCGACTCACTCGGATTCTGAGTCCCCGGGTAAAGCCAAAGCCAGTATGGCTGGGGACTTTCCACCCTACCTAAGGGGTAAGTCACCCTCTGTAAATAGCGTGGTTTGTATTTCGGTTACGGAACAAATGACAAATTCGAAGATAATTTGTATTTTTCCTAACCATACAAACCTTAGCTATTTACACATATTTGCCCGCCAGCCCTGTCCCCCAAGACAAGTCCTACCTCTAAGTGAAAGTGAGCATTCATCTGTGTGTGAGGGGGGGTAGGGGTAGCTAGCTACCACTCCCCTACCCCCCCGCTAACTAGCGCGGGGGTACAACCCTCGTTAAATTCTAATGGCTCGCCATTTCAGCTGCGCTAAAAGGTAACCCTCTGTAAATAGCTAAGGTTTGTATGGTTAGGAAAAATACAAATTATCTTCGAATTTGTCATTTTTTCCTAAATAGACTTCGTTACAAAAATTTGGAAGTTTTACCTTCGCCAACTTGTTGCAAAGGTTATGTTTTGATATGTGTATATTTGTATGTCTGTCTGTGTGTTTGTGACTCTCATAACTCAAAAACTGTTTTACCGAATCCCATGAAATTTGGTGGGATGACTGGCCAGGATCCAGGGACAATTTGAATAGATTTTGGGAGTGATTGGGTCAAAGTTAAGGCCAAGGTCATGAACAGGTCAAAATATCTTTTTGCCTTACTGTGGCCAATTTTTATCTGATTTGCATGAAACTAAAGCAAAAATGTGCAAAGTTCCATTGCCAATTTTGTGATATACAACATGATATAGACAAAGATATGCACTCTATGGAGTGCCCATTCTAGTTGAATAAGATATTTGCAAAAGGGAAACCATCTAACTGGCAAAGTGGCCATCATCATCATCATCATCATCTTCACCTTCTACGCCTATTGATGCAAAGGACCTCGGTTAAATTTCGCCAGTCGTCTCTATCTTGAGCTTAAATTAAATTAATACTTTTCCATTCATCATCTACTTCACGCTTCATAGTCTTCAGCCATATAGGCCTGGGTCTTCCAACTCTTCTAGTGCTTTGTAGAGCCCAGTTGAAAGTTTGGTAAACTAATCTCTCTCCTTTTCTCAGTCTATGGAAAGAGAAAATTGCAGCCATTATAGGCTAAGTAAACTACTTGTAAATCAGCAAACCATCATGGATATATTTCTCTCCCTTTCTCGGTGTAAAGATCTGTCATTAATACAATCATAGATGTTTCTGCAGCAGCCAGTTAGTCTGCGGCCAGTTGGACTGGGACCCATTCCGAGGTACAGGCACTTTTCTCCTTGCTACTGTAGGATGATGGGTGCTGTCCTTATTCTCTCCCATCTCCTGAACATGTGGAACACTTTGGTGTGTCTACTCTGAGATACTGGGGTATTGAAAGGAAAGAAGATGGGACTAGGTGAGGGTCCATCATGTACGTATGATAGAGAACCATGGGTGAAAGGAACCATTAATCAGTTTCCTTGCTCGTAGGGGCAGTGAGAGATTCCCTAGGGTTTGTGTGATCAAGAATATGATCTACTGTCTCCTCACAATCATTCTCCTAGTGACTTTCGGGTCAGGGAAGACGACCCACACATTTGCCTGGTCAGGTGGATGATCACCTGTCCCCAATTCTAAGTCTATATGGCTTTTCTATGTGTGGGGAAGTTCCCACATACACATCCAATCAGAATCTGGATGGCTCTCAGTATTCGTCGGCGTGCAGAGATATTCTTTTGCGTGCTCTACAATGAACAAGTTCCTATAGCACCTAGTAACCTATCTCCACTCAGTGAGCTTGTGTCCACCTTGACACTGCTCTCACCTGCACAACCCATGGAGAGAAAAGTTTGGTGTACAGTGCTTCTTACTCTTGGGGGATGTGTGCCAGAGGCAGTTAATTTTCTGAAAGGGAGAAAGCTCTGCACTTTATCCTCATGATGGTACACCCCTGGTTTCATTCTAGTTCTAGAGCGTGATTACTCTGGGAGGAGAGAGCTGTCTCTCGAGTTACCTGTCAAACCTGCCTTGTTGAAGAAGGTGGTGGTGAAGAGTTTTTTAATTCAAGGACACCTGATCTTGGTGCGATGTTGGCGGGGGCGTAGAACCCTGAATGTGAGTGTTCATTCGTTGGCATTCTAAGGAGTGGCTACTGTGACACGTTTTACAGTGCACTCCTTGGTCATTGATCAGCATTTTGGTATTTTCCACCCTCAAGGATCAGTGGTTTTACTGGAGTTGCCTTGGTCAGACCTTGCTCTTGTGACCTTAGACAGAATTAATTCTCAGAACTGTTGGTATGAAAGTTCTCTGTTGCCCAGCCGTTCAAGCAAGATCCTACATTTTGGACTCTTTGGACTGAAGAAATTTAACATGCATGTCAGGTGGGAAGTGTTTCCCCATAACCATCTGTCGGTAGTTATAACTACCTCATTAATAATTCAATGGCCGATACATCTTCCGTGTAAGTCACCCTCCTATTAAAAGACTCGGGTTTCTATAGTGAAGCACAATAAAGATTATTTTTAAAAGTTGATGATAATGTACTATTGAATTAGAAATAGTGATGTTATACTAGTAAATTATAAAGAGTTTGTTCCGACGTAGATACAAACCTTCCGCTATTTATAGGGTACAGTATACTTTCGGCGCAGCTGAAAGACGAGCCATGATAATTTTAGCGAGGGATAACTACCCCATCTGCTAGTTAGCGGGTAGGGGGTAGGGTAGACTGGCTACCCCGCTCACTCACACCTCTCGGTTGAGTAACCACTTTACTTTATGGCTCGGTAGAGGACGGACATGCTGCCCTTCTCTCCCGCAAAGACTTGGCTTGATTGTTTTTGTTTATTTTATTTTTTTCTTGTGTGTTCTCATTTATCTTACATATATAGGAGTGTATATATGTATAAATGGAAATATACGTTGTTAGATACTTGTAACTTTAATTGCTGTTGACAACGGATCCGACTGCCTCCGCCGTAGGGAGTTGTCATTGCCGCCCTACCTTGCGACTGATGGTCGGCAGGTTCTCAACACTGCCGTGTTTTTGTTTCATTACTGAATTAAAGTATAACAGTTCAGCTCCCTTTCGAGGAATTATCTTACAAGGCAGGTGACTTATTCCCGAATAGTGTATTTTGTGCAACGGACCATGAATTATAATTGATAACAACTTCCTTTTTTTCACAGGTAACAGCGACGTAGAACACAAGGCCGAGTGCTACGACCGCCCTGTTTGTTATCCTGCGCTCCCTGTGGTAACTCATGAGCTGCCCTCATTACGAGGTAGCATTCGCTGTCAACCTTCAACTTGATGTTCCTCCTTCGAGGAGAACTTCTCTCTCTTTCTCGCGAGAGAGAGAGAGTGATTTTTGTTATCGCCTATGCTTTTTTCCCATAGACCTGGGAGAAAGCTTTACTTAGGCTATGTCCTCTTGCGGGAAGACTTCTCTCTCGTTCGCGAGAGGGATTTTTTTTACGCCTACTCTTTTTTCCCATAGAGCTGGGAGAAAGCTTGCCTTAGGCGATGTCCTCCTTCTGGAGGACTTCTCTCTCGTTCGCGAGAGTTTCTTATGCCTACGCTTTTTTCCCATAGAGCTGGGAGAAAGCTTGTCTTAGTCGATATCCTTCTTCAGGAGGACTTCACTCTCGTTTGCGAGAGATATTATTAAGCCTACGCTTTTTTCCCGTAGAGTTGGGAGAAAGCTTGTCTTTAGCTATGTCCTCCTTCGGGAGGACTTCACTCTCGTTCGCGAGAGAGATATTTTACGCCTACGCTATATTCCCATAGAGCTGGGAGAAAGCTTGTCTTAGGCGATGTCCTTCTTCGGGAGGACTTCACTCTCGTTTGCGAGAGATATATTTTACGCCTATGCTTTATTCCCATAGAGCTGGGAGAAAGCTTGTCTTAGGCGATCTCCTTCGGGAGAACTTCCCTCTCGTTCGCGAGAAATAACTTGTAGGAGTTTGCTGATCCACCAGGGGTGGTGGCAGAGCTTTCTCCAAAGCAGGTTATCCTCGTTCTCGAGAAAAGACCGCCTCTGGGCATCAGCGGTCCCCCGTTACGCTTTTGGTTGTCCTTCAGGGGCGGAGCGAGAGCCTTATCTTAAGCGACATTCTCCTTCAGGAGAACAAACCTCTTATGCGGAGGTGTTATCTTTGAACCTGCTGGTTCTCCTTGATCCTTCGGGGTCTCGTTATGATCACCCTTTGGGCTGGCGTGATTGTTGAGCCTTCGGGCTCTCGTCATGTTGATCCTGCGGGTTCTCATGACAGTAGGAGGCCTTCGGGAGCGGAGACTTCGCTCGAAACCTTCGGGTATCAGTTATGCTGAACCTTCGGGCTCTCATAACGATGGTAGCCTTGAGCCTTCGGGAACTTGTGCCATCAATCACGCTGACCTTTCGGGGTCTCGTGACAGAGGAACCTTGGTTCTGGAGAGGGAGATCTCAACCTTCCGGACTCACCAGTGGTAGCTTATACACCCCCCCCCCCCGGAACCCCCCCAAGCAGCGGCGCGAGCCCTAAACCACGCCCCCTTGGGCGGAGTTACCAGGGACGAGCGGGTTGACTCGGCAATGGAAGTCACATTTCTGAAGTTGACTTCGGCACAGAACGTTCTCCTCTTTTCCCTCCCGCTGCTCCCAACATATATTTGCTGGTTTTCATTATTCTGCACTCAGCAACCAGAGTAATATCTCAGCCCACGGCTTAATTATGGCTAGGCAAATTCTTACCTCTGTGGAGGTGCATCGGCTTAGCGAAGACTCCAGCGAAGAGGAGAACGTAATCAGTAACGAAAAACGAACACAATCGACTGCAGGAAGTGGAATGCCTTCAAATTCTGATATTGTTAATATGTTACTCCAACAGAATCAAACTCTCATGAAAATTATTCAGAAAAGGTAAGGTTTTAAATTCTGTTTACAACGAAAACGTCATATGGAAAGCAGCTGATTTAGACTCATAACGTCACAAATGCAAATGGCGGCCCCCATACGTAAGTTTGTTATGATTTGAATGGTTAGAGCAGGCATTTCCGAACATAGCGTAAGTAGCTTAAGCAAAGCATGTGCATGATTACAACATGAATAATTGGAGTAAACAAACTAAATTCTCCAATTTATATATATAACAAAATTATAACTAGGTATACAAAACAAATTGCTTGCCTGACACATCAAAGGCTCGCAGCTTAATAGGCAGTAGGCTAGACCACAGGTAAGTTCGAGTTTACATTTCTCACTTTAAACCTATCGACACTAGCCTAGGCCCTGGGGGGCAATCTGCTAAGGGTTACATATGAGGCAGGTCTAGATTATTAATAATAACAGATATAAACTTAACATTCACTTAAATATGGCACTGAATTAACCTAAGAGGGCTATTTGAGTCGTGAACCCCATTGCCTGACTTCAGCCTTTTAGGTCCGCTGCTGTCCATATTTACTATACCTGTTGAACAAACATTTGAATTAATCTATGGTAAATAAATCACTGATGAAAAACAACCCTGCCCCTGCCATGCAAGATGACTTGAAAAAGACGAACGTAGTGTACCGATATGAATGCCCCGTCCAGGAATGTCCTGGCACCTACATCGGGATGACGACGATGCGTCTTTCTAAGAGATTATCTTGCCACGTGCAACAGGGTGCAATAAAAATGCATTGCCTCCAAAAACATAATTTCAAGACAACAAGGGAGCATATAGTGAAAAATGTAACCATCATCGGCCGTGCCCCTGACAGCAGACGTCTCCGGATAATGGAAGCTCTTTTTATTCAACAACAAAGACCTAACCTCAACACCACGCAAGAAGGGACCTTATTGCCAACATGTATAAGGTCCACCACCAACAATAGTCCAGGCAATAACAACCATGACAGGACTGATATAGCCGAAGGTCAAAACAGGGATTATCTCCTGACAGAACCAGAGTCAATAATCCCACCAAACAAGGCCACCACCCAATAGGATTAATGGTCTCCACCCTAGGGCGGTTCTTAACCACTGAAGATGGAATCTCGAAGCAGGACTCCGTATATAAGCCATCAAAACAACACCTGCATTTCAGTTCACTCTTGACAATGAGCAGAAAACCTTCTAACTGCTCGAAACCGGTTGAGTTCGAAGGATGTGTTAAACTTAACTCCACGTAATTTATCTTTTTTGTACAAAAGTGACCATTACTTTGTGTGCACTAGCATTGTGGTAGTGTTTTATACTTTGTACATATTATCTGTACTTTTACAATGTGTTGTGATATATTAAAGACAAATTGTGAATGATATGGTCTTCATCACCTTCCTATTGATATGTCCCTTTCCCAGTTACTGGCGGATTGTTCAAATGAAGAGAAAAAGATAATAAGAACAATAGAAAAAGTTAATTACAAGATTAACGCCACTGAGGCAGCAATCACTTTTAATAAAACCTGATATTAAAACATTCATCTCAGCAGAAGTGGTTCACCTGCTAAGAAGAATGAGGCTCCCCCTCATACTAAGCGCTCGAGACGATCACCTGAATTACCTGAAAGTGCAAATTTAGACCTCTTTTCCTTTTATAATAATGGAGATGAAAGTGATTACGAGGATTTCAACCTTCTTACCTTCCATAAACCCATTCCTTCATATATTTCCACCAATTTCAAAGCTGAACCATCTTTTCCTAGAGAAGGGAAAATTCAATTGAATAATTCACTAGTAGCATTAACTTTCAGTGAAGGCCATAGTGATAACCGTGATAAATTCTTTGTTAGTAGTCAAAATAAGGAGTTCTCAGACTTTTTTAGATTAATTAATACTCCAAAGTTGAATTTCTGGCCTGAAGGTAAGGTATTTGATGACAGCTACAAGAGAAAATTTTTTTATGACATAGAAAATATTAAAATGAGTATTTCTGCCTTTCAAGGGCATGCAGCACTGGCACACATTGTATACCCCTCCAAAGTAAATGACATTCATTTTTTGTCCAAGATTATTATTGGTCCCCTAAGAAGGAGCATAGACCTCATACAAAATTTGATAAGAAATTTCAGAAGCAGAGCACTTCCTAGATACCTCAAGGAAGAGATAAGAGATCTTATAATCAAAGCAGACATTAAAGAAGTTTGGAATTTAACTGAAGACCAAAAATCAACCATTGCTGCCTGCTTTCACAAGGGTCCCCTCCTCAGAGGAGGGGCAGCAAACTTCAGGGGTAGGAAATTCAACTTCGAGGGCAGATTTCAGGGAAGAAGGTTCAGTTTCCTCAAAGGTAACCCTAACTTTAGATTCAAGTCTCAGCCGCTTAGAAGAGGTAATAGGCGAGGTGGGTACAGGGGGGGGAGGTCACAAAATGGACAAGCTAATAGTTCAGGAGCCAGAGAAAAGAAAGACCCTAGAAATTGAGCCATGCTCCGCACCAGTTCAAAGAGAGATTTTTTCAGCACCAGTATTTTATGCACCAGTTGATAACGATGTTTACTCTGCACCAGTTAATAATGAGCTTTGCTCAGCACCAGTTAATGAGCTTTGCTCAGCACCAGTTAATAACGAGCTTTGCTCAGCACCAGTTGTTAATGAGCTTTGCTCAGCACCAGACCATCATGACATTGGGCCAAATGCTATAAATAAGGATAGAAGTAAAGAGACCTTGCCTTTGGCCTCCCAGAGCCCCCCAGAGAATAGGATAGGTAAGACATTACTAATGAATATTGATAGTTGGAGAAAGCTTCCTAATGCCTCTTTTGCTTGTAAAATTATCAATGAAGGGGTGAGAATTCCATTTAATAATAAACTAAAAGCCCAGAGATCATTAAAAAGAACAGGTAAAGATAGATTTTATTCAATTAACAAGCGTAAAATATTGGAAAGAGAATGTGACAGACTGCTAAAACTAGGAGTCATAGAGCAGATCCCCAGAACTTCCTTTTACTACTCCAACCACATATTTTATAAATTAAAACCAGATGGAACAGTACGACTAATCTTTGACATGAAGGTGCTCAACACTATGATAAAAAAACCTTCTTTTACCATGCTCAAGGCCAATACTATATTTCCCTATCTACATCTAAACTCTTGGGCCTGCAAACTAGATTTAAAAGATGCTTATTGGCACATTCCATTACATGTAAGTACAGTAGCCAGAAATTTTTAACCTTCAAATTAGGTAAAAGGAAGTTCAAATGGACTGTGGTACCCTTTGGACTAAAGACAGCACCTTATATTTTTTCAAAGATAATGTACACGGTGATCAAGTATATTAGAACTTAATATAACATCTTAATATTCAATTATCTCAATGACATTCTTATATTAGCAAAAGATTATTTAAAATGTAAAAATCACATTCAGTTAGTCATTAAAATCTTGTCAGACTTGAGATGGAATATCTCACTTAAAAAATCTACAATTGAACCGACTCAAAGAATTGAATTTTTAGGAGTGCATTACAATATGATTAAGAAAACTATGAATCCCAGTGGGAAAAACATAGAGAAGTGTGTCGAATTGGCCAAAGCTTTCTCCAGCTCTGTTAAATCTGACCTTCATTCCTATCAAATGTTAATCGGAGCTTTAAATTTCAGTGCATCCTATACAAGCTTGGGAAGATTCCATCTTAAATATCTCCACAGATACCACAGTTATTTTAATTCAGGGTACAAAATCATTCCCCACACCTTCAAAAAATACCTAAAGCCATGGGAACAGAGACAAATGTACAGAGAGGTTAACATTCCAAAACCACAAATAGATGCAGAACTTTTCATGGACGCTTCCAACCAGGGTTGGGGAGGTGCATTAGTAATAGCGGGTAATATGCTCTCAATAAATGGAACTTGGACAAATGAAGAATCCTCCTTTCACATCAATGTAAGAGAGTTATTAGCTTGCTTCTATTCTTTGGAACACTTCACCACAAGGTTATACAACAAAGTAGTCTTAATACATGTTGATTCAAAGGTTACTAATTGTTGGCTAAGGAAACAGGGTAGTATCAGAAACAAGTTAGCTCATGAACTGGTCAGGAAAATACTTAGTACCATGAAGGATCACAACATACAGATAAATTCCAGATGGATCAGGGGAGTAAGTAACACCATCGCAGACTCACTTTCCAGGGACCTGGGTTCCGTTCACACAGAAACTTCCCTCAGTGACAGTCTATTCTCCTTAATCTGCTCTGACTTCTATTTCACCCCGGAAATAGATCTGTTCTCAAATGGCTTCAATACTAAGTGCAAAAAGTTTTGTTCATCTCTTCCAAACCAAAAAGCCATCAGCAATAATGCACTTACGATTAGCTGGAAGGGATCAACACCTCTCTATGCCTTTCCACCAGGATTCTTACTACACAAAGTAGCTTTTAAAATCCATAAAGAATGCAATAATAACATGCTTTTCTGCACCATATCACAGGGGACGGAACCATGGATTCCATTAGTGAGGTCAGTCGCGAAGCAGCACAAACGATATACAGTACTGTGAAGATCGAAGACTACCAGATAGTTCTCAAGGATTGTATCTCACCTTCAGCAAAGCTCCAATCAACTTTGATCGCCTTCAAAATTTAAAGGATCACCTCCCTAATGTCTTTCCTCCTGAGGTTTGCTCCAAAATTGCTATCAGCTTGAGGGACAGCTCCTTGCACAAGTATGAAAACCTATATAACATTTTTAAAAGTTTCATTCACAAGGAGTATGGAAGAGACAACAAATTCCCCCTGTTATCAATTATTTTATTTTTCAATCACCTTATAGACAGGGGACTGTCTTACAATACCCTGAAGAGCTACAGAGCAGCTTTAGGTCCTATCTTGTCAGGTTATTTCCCAGGTTACTGTCTTGCAGAAGACAAATATGTCAAAGCAATGATATCGGGAGTTAATAGAAGGAAGCCTAGCAATTCTCACCAGTTCCCTGGCTGGGATCTAGACCAATGGTGCACAACCGGCGGCCCGCGGGCCGCATGCGGCCCCCAGTGAAGCACATGGCGGCCCTCGAAGTTATCATAAAAAACATAATATATCACTCTCTGTACAGTAAAAGAAAATAATAAATATAAACATATTACTCCGTCTTATGATATAATTACAAATAGTAAAAATGTACTATATAACACACACACACACACACATATACATATGTATGTATGTATGTATGTATATGTGTCTGTGCATATATATATATATATATATATATATATATATATATATATATATATATATATATATATATATATATATATATATGTATACTGTATATATATATAAGGGATTTTGACGAAGGAAAAATCTATTTCTGGGGAGAGACCTGGGACGCCTGGTGAAAAAGTCCTTCTTTCTACTTTTTCTGATATAAATCTTCCAAATATACCAGAGAAAATTAATAGCATGGAATGCAGAGGTTGTTAACGGCCGAATCATATTGGCAAATTGTCGAGTTCCTTTTGTCCGATTCGATGAAGAGATAGTTTTTCGGTTCAATGTTCGTGTCTCTACGAGCTGCCAACTTCCTGTAGTCCACAAAGTTAGAGTTTTGGCTATCCTTGAGTAATCTGACACAGTGAGTTTGGATTACTTGGGTCAGTTTGAGGAACGGGATCCGGATGGGACGGAGTTTCAACTCGAGGAGGAGAGGAAACCAACTGTTCTTGGCCAGTGTGGTGGTACTAAAGCCACTGCGCCCCGGAAGGAGCGTAGTTTTGTAAAAGTTTCTTTAGAAGATTCACTGGGGGAAATAGGGAAATCTTCTTCTAATGGTTCCAATCCCGGGGTAATGCGTCCATGGCATAAGCCCGAGGGTCCAGGGTTGGGGTCACATAACAAGGAAGTTTGTGATTCATCTGAGTTGCGAATAGATCTACCTGGAGGCCCGGAACCAGCCTGAGTATCACCGGAATGAAATTATGTCTAGAGACCATTCTGACTCCAGTGGATTCGTCCTGAATAGTGAGTCCGCTCTCACATTCTGGGCTCCCGCTAGGTGAGTTGCTGACAGGAACCAGTTCTTTTCTGTTGCCCAGGCGAAGATAGTGACCAGGATCTGATTCAGGTTGGGTGACTTGGATCCTCCCCTGTTGACGTAGTGTACTACGTCTGTGCTGTCTGACACTACTCTGATGTGGGTCGACCTCGGAGGAGAGTCTCTCTTCAGGGTCAAGAACACTGCCATGGCTTCGAGAACATTGATATGGGACTGTTTCATGGCGGGTGACCAAGAGCCCTGAAACATCTGATGTTCGGAGTAATCCCCCCATCCACTTATAGACGCGGCTGTATGGAATGTCACTTGTGGAGGTGGGAATTGTAGAGGAACCGATTTGGAGAGGTTCTTCGGTTCGGACCATGGGCGTAGTCTCATTTTCAAGACAGAGGGGATCTTCGAGACCTTGTCTCTTATAGGTACTGTAGTTCTCTTTCTCCAAACTCGATTGATGTCTTTGAGTTTGGCTTTTAATAGGAGATCTGTTACTGAAGTGAATTGGAGAAGGCCGAGGATTCTTTCTAAGGCTCTTCTGGACACCTGTTTGTGTTTGAGAAAATTCTTGATCTTGGAAACTATTCCTCATACCCTTTTGGAAGGGAGAGACAACGTGTGCTTCGAAAGGTCCCACTGAATGGCTAACCATTCCAAGTGGCCTGATGGTTGCAGGCGAGACTTTTGGAGATTGACCCAAAATCACAGGTCGTAGAGAAATCGAAGTAATTCCTTCGTAGCTCTGTTGCCTTCTATGGCCGGCCGGGCCCAAATGAGCCAACCGGCCAGATAAGCAATGATCTGTATCTCTTGGTTACTGAGTTGTCCTTACACTGTCTCTCCCAGTTTCGTAAATATCCTGGGATCAATGTTGAGGCCGAAGGGCATGTCTTGAACGCAAAGGCTTTCCTGCCTAGGCGGAAACCCAGATAAGAAGAGAAGTTTCGAGCTATAGGCGCAAGATAATAGTCGTCGGTAAGATCGACAGAGGTGGTGACGGCCCCACGGGGAAGTAGGGTCCGTACCTGAGAGATAGTCAACATCCGGAACTTGTCGCAGAGAATGTAAGAGTTTAGCTTGACAAGTCCAGGTCCACTCTCAATGCCGACAAGCCTTTCTTCGGAATTGTGAACAGGCGGCCTTGGAACTTCAGTGATCGATCCCGTTTGATTGCTTTCTTCTTGAGTAACTCTGTGGTGTACTCTTTCAGGATGGGAGTGGATTTCTGGGAGAAGGTCACTGGTGGAGGAGGAGGACCTTGTGGCCATTTTCACCTCAAACCTTTAGAGATTATGCTATGAGCCCACAGACCGTAGGTCCAATGGTCTCGAAAATGGTAAAGTCTCCCCCCTACCGGGACCACCTCGTTGTGAGGGAGTGAATCTAGGTCCTTTCCTTCTCCGAGCCCCCTTTTTCCTAGGTCAGTCTCGATGGCGGGACTGTCTTCTACTCCTGTAGCTTCCTCTCTGGTGTCCACAAAAGGAGCCTGAGGGTTCGGATCTAGGGCTGTATGCAGGCGAGGACATCCCAACGGGTTTGGGCTGTGTACCTGGGGAATCAGTGAGGTAGACCACCTGATGAGGGGGATTCGGATGCATAGACGTCGAATCAGAGGAAGACTGTGATGACGAGTGGGTAACCGACTATCGATTCCTGTCTGATAGAGGCCTCAGACAGAACGTATTTCCCACAACTAACCCGATCAGACCACCAAACGTGTAGGTCGAATTGGAAGGGCAGAGATTGGTTCTTCCTGAATATCCGAAACAAAGCCTCAGTGGGATAAATCGAGGCTAGGGTCTCCCCGAGGTGGGGTCCGGCTCTTTAAGAGCCGGTATGGCCGAACCTTCTTTGTCAGTTTGAATAGTAAGACCTGTCCATTTATCCATAATAGACAAGGCAACGATGAGAGCGGCTGTAGATATGGCGTATTCTCCATTGTGTGGGGTGAGCTTGGAATTATCATACCCCCCAGACCGACAACATCCTGGTCCAGACAGATCGGGCCTGCCCTTTAGGAAATAATACCGTTACCTTCGGTACCTTGTCTAACCTAACCAAGGCATGCTCTTTCAATCGAACGAATCCGTTGAATGGGAATTCTAGTACCTGAGAGTAAAATCTAGGTCCCCCAGAGGGAGGACGTCTATGCCATACAGAGTTATGGTACCATCTATATATGGAACATGTAAGGCAAATCTCTATGCATTGTTTTTATCGAAGGAGGTTACTTCGATACGCCTGGGGCTGTAGGGGGAGGCATCCGAGTTCCTGAACGGATCCGACTCACCACCATATCTTTGAGCTCAGTCATAGCCCCTTGGCTTTCCCTAGAATGTATTGCTTTTAGCAGTCACGGTTTTATGCAAGGTAACATGAACATCAGGATCCTTTAAGGGTCCTAGGTCGATGACGCAGGTAGTTGCAAAGCTGAAGGCTCAAAACTCATCCCCACCTACCTTCCCGTAGAGGACACTCCGAGGAGATAGGGACCTCTAGATGGAGCATTCCTTCCCAACCTTGATACCCAAGGGCGAAGAGTCTCTCTTGCAGGCCGGAGAGATTCATCATCATCCTGAAAGAAGTGAGGGGATTAGTGATGAAGGAGAAGACCGTTCTCCTCAATAAGTAATGCATACATTAATCCGGATCAAATCATCGCCAAAGGATACCAAAAGGAAACATATTAGAACCAACTTACACCATGGGTCCGGAGTAGCGAGGACATCTCGTAGCTGAACGCGCATGACTCTGGGAACCATACCATGTAGGCGGACCTTCTGTAAAAGAAAGGGGACATAAGTCTGGATGGTCCTTGAAACTTTGGTTAATGATCCTATTCACAGGCTGGGATCAGCCGTATAAATCATACAAAGCAATTTTAAAGAAAAGTCATTTAATTTACTATCTTTGGGGTATAGTGCGACACTTGTATTCATGAAATGTGACACTGTTGGTGCATGCGCCATAGGTTGGCCACCCCTGACTCAGACGTTAAGAACCGGGGCTAACATTATTTTACCGATGAGGTTTATAATTACATGTTATGTAGAAGGGGCCAACGTTCGGTTCCAAGTACTGAGTGGAAATTTATTTCTATTTGAACACGATGTTGTATGGATATTTATCCATATTTATACATAGTTAGAATTGAATATGCATAAATATAGGCATAATTAATTTATTTCTATTTGAACACGATGTTGTATAGATATTTATCCATATTTATACATAGTTAGAATTAAATATATGCATAAATATAGGCATAATTATGTTCATATATTTTCATTAGGACTTCAAGAATAGCTAATGAATATTACCAACGCAAATTCAAAGTGTCATTAAAGTAAGTACAGTTTACTTTGTATTCATGATAAATCCTTTCCTTTACAGCTAAAACAAAAGATTTGCCACCCGTGGTCTGAGTGATCTCTGTTGCTACCGGAGATCCAGTAACAAAGGTCCGTCATAGTGACAACGTGAACACCAGAGGAAATCTAATATTAACCTCAATGCTGAACACCTGTACGATATCCGGTTAAGCCGGAGATTCGATGAAAAGGACCGTAATAACGATATTGTGATTATTCTTGAAAAAGGGTTCATACCCTGGTTCTGATCGTCTGATTGATCAAAATGTTAACTCCGGTTCTGATCGTCTGATTGATCTCTGTTTGTACCGGAAAACCAGTGACAAAGGTCCGTCATCGTGAAATCGTGATCCTCAGCGGTACGATAACATTCCCCAATACTGAATGTCTGTGTTATCTCCAGTGAAGCCGGAGATTCGATGAAAAAAGGGACCGTAATAATGTAATTGTGATCAATCATGACAAAGGTTCGTGTGCAAAAGGCCTCAGACGGAGTCTGAGTGCCGGATTTGACCGTTGCACTCCAAATATCTGACTAGTTCACACCTAATGAGTATCCATTATAGCGGAGTATAATTCAAGGCGGAGCTAAGGGTGTTGGCATAAAGCGACCCCAAATAATGAATCATACACTAACGTAACCTATTAATAGTGCTAGCTCTATTAACAGTAACCACAACAATAAAACGTGAATATCCTTAAACGTAATATCATTAAACGTATTAACATCAACTCGGAGAATAAGAAGAAGCAGGAATAACTCGTTATCGTATAAAAACGGAAAACGGGAAATCTACCTCTCTTACTCGAGCTTAAAAAAGAAAACGAGAGAAGGGGGTAACTCATATCTGTAGAAACAGAAGGCGAGCACACACTGCTCACGCTCTCAAGGTTACATAATAACAACTAACATCACACAATAAAATAAGAAAAATAATAAATTTGATTGCTTTTTCCTTAGTAAAGTAACCAAGAACAAAGAATAACGACAACGTAACAAATAAACATAAAGATATAGTCTAAATTGAGCATCTTCCTGAGGTGTGATCATAACAATAACAAAGACTAAATCGCTATTCTTCGTAGGTCTAAATTGGACTTGCTAGCAAATAAATACCATAGTAAAAACCAATAATAAATAATGATAATAAAATTGGTCAAAAAACCGTAAGTGATATAATCTAGATGACAGAGTACCAGATGGGCAAAATTAACTTGAAAATCTACTGAAGCGAACAACACCCAAAATGGCTGCCGGCACCGAGGCCAGCCAACCACTTCCAAAACTAATATCCACAATACTGAAAAGGAACAAATGCCCGGTACTGAAATAAACTGTCAAAACAAACTATGGTACTTAACATTGGTAAAGGTGAAGTAGCAACGTCAGTCATGTTGAATTAACGACAATTACTTCCGAAAATCACTATACAAAAACTTATCAACTATGCGGGCAAGTCCAAAACAGAAGGATGACCTAGAAGGCGTTCGTGTGGGTGACGTGGCGTGGCCCAAGTGTGGTTTCTGGGGTCTTTGTTACGGCCCTTCCCTTTGATGGAGGAGTTATCTAAATGGAAGACAGCCTGTGAATAGTGGTTTTCACACGCCCCTGATGTATACACGACACTCACGAAGTGCTCGCGCGAGGGTTGTAACCTCTGCATTCCATGCTTTTAATTTTCTCTGGTATATTTGGAAGATTTATATCAGAAAAAGTAGAAAGAAGGACTTTTTCACCGGGCGTCACAGGTCTCTCCCCAGAAATAGATTTTTCCTTCGTCAAAATCCCTTATATATATATACAATATATATATATATATATATATATATATATATATATATATATATATATATATATATATATATATATATATATATATATGTATTATTCTTTGTGTTTTCTTGTTATTGTTGAATTATCTCGTTATCTATAATCAGTTCGTTCACTAAATTTATAATTTCATCACCATCCTCGAACACGAAAGCAGTCGAGACAAGAGGTGAACGCGTATGGCTGTCTACAACGTTGTCTAGACGGGAGTAACCTCGTTGTTGTGAAGGGAAGGTAACCACCTGAAGTTATATCTAAATTAATATTTATCATAATTTTGAATACTATTCTCTTTTTAAACAGATGCGAAACCTGTTTTTGTTTTTCTTGTTTTTCTTTTTTTATTGTATTTTACATTCATAATTATGGTTTCCTAATACAGTGAACCCTCGTTTATCGCGGTAGATAGGTTCCAGACCCGACCGCGATAGGTGAAAATCCGCGAAGTAGTGACACCATATTTACCTATTTATTTAACATGTATATTCAGACTTTTAAAACCTTCCCTTGTACGTAGTACTGTTAACAAACTACTCTTTAATGTACAGAACACTTAATGCATGTACTACAGTACCCTAAACTAAAACAGGCACAAATATTAAAGGCGACTTTATATCATGCGTTTCCTAAACACGCCAAAAAGCACGATAAAAAATGGCAACCAATGTTTTGTTTACGTTTATCTCTGATCATAATGAAGAAACAAACGCATTTACACATCTGTGTATAGGTTAGTTTTTGCATCGATTATATTGATTATTCAGTACAGTATGTTGATTTTGTTATTACCAATGTTTTACTTAATTTTTCTTAGGACTTCCAAATGAAATGTTTTTCTTTATGACGCCGCCTGAAACGACGGCGTCATAAAGTACGCTCAGTAAACAAACGAAGGCATTTAACACGCATGATGAAAGTGATAAATAATGATATTACAGTAAAAGCTTTTATAAAATATGTTATTACAAATATTATTTACCGTATCTATATAAAATCATACATACGTAGCAAAGCAGGAAAACAATTTATGAGAGAGAGAGAGAGAGAGAGAGAGAGAGAGAGAGAGAGAGAGAGAGAGAGAGAGAGAGAGATAGAGAGAGAGAGAGAGAGAGAGAGAGAGAGTTGTTTTACATACGTAAATGTAAATTTTAAACAAAAAAAAATAGCCCCATTTCATATAAAATAGATTACAAATATTTTACTTTATCATATTACAGTAGTCTGTATAATACTGTAAAGTTCAGTACAGTATGTTGTTGTTATAGTCGTGGCGATGAAATTCTCACGAAACAAAAACACGCCATTTGATTTCAACAGCTGATTCATTCTCTCTCTCTCTCTCTCTCTCTCTCTCTCTCTCTCTCTCTCTCGTGTTATACAATACCTGTACTTACATACAGATGAAGAAACTAAAATTAGTTTTCTTAGTGTCAATTAAATACGAAACGAAAAAATTATGCCGAGTTTACATCCATTTCAATCATAGCTAAAAATACGGCATCCGATTTCATCAGCAAACCACTATTTTTTGGGAAACATCATTTTATTCTAGAAAATTGCTACTCTTTAAATAGTTAATTTCACATTAAGAAAGCGTGTACTTTTGTTTTTAAATTTCGGGTGTGTTTTAAAAATCGAGAGTATTGTTGACTTCTTTTTGTTTTACTTTTGGCTGTGATTAGATCAGCTGACATCTAGCTGCCGCTCTTGAGAGTGTACGAATACACTAACAAAGTATCGTTTATACCATTTCTTAACTTATTCAAACCGTCTACAGTATACAATTGATATTACATAAGCACCAATGTGTTATAACCTATCAAATTTTTTTGTTTATTACATTTAAACCCCCCTCTCTCTCTCTCTCTCTCTCTCTCTCTCTCTCTCTCTGTGGGCTACTTTTCACTACCTCCCATTCCTTACCTCTCTCTATCTCTCTAACAAATGATATCTTTGTTGCTCCTCAAAGTTTCATTTATATTAAAAATCAATCATGATTCAATTTTCCTTACTTTCTCCAATCTCGCACCATTGGTCACATCGCGGTATTTTCGAAATTTCCGGAAAATCCGCGATATATGTATATACATGGGTTATGAAAAAAATCTGTGAAGTGGTGAATCCGCGATGGTCGAGCCGCGAAGTAGCGAGGGCTCACTGTACATCTAAATTTCAGTTTAAAAAGTTTGTAAAATGATTATTTGGCAACCTTCCAAGTTAGCCAATTTGTCTGAGCTCCGATAGTTTCTTTGCAGTCTAAAATAGGAGATATTGCTACAAGGCCAGGCATTTATCATTGTAGTGTTTTCAGATTAATTTTGCTTAGCTACTATGGCTTCTGGTACGTCTATGGACAAAAACTCAAGTCGAAAAATAAAGCTTGAAGATGAACATAGAAAATTTCAAGAAATATGGACAGATAAATATTTCTTTGTGGAAAACAGTGAAAAAAAAATCATTTGCTTGATATGCCAGAATAGTGTGGCCGTTTGTAAGGAATACAATTTGCAAAGGCATTATCTGACAAAGGACAAGCCTTATGAAAAATTTGTTGGTGAACTAAGAAAGCAGAAAATTAAATCACTAATGCAAGGTTTTCATGTGCAGAAAAATATGTTTATTCAGAAAAATAAAGAGGCACAGGACGTAACAGAAGTGAGTTATGAAATTGCAAACCTGATTGCTAAATATTCCAAGGCATTTTCAGAGGGGGATTTCATTAAAAAGTGTATTCTACTTGCTGCTCAAAAACTTTCTCCAGATGTTTTGAAAAAGTTTGAGAATATCAGTTTGAATCGTATGACAGTGTAACGTCGTATTGTTGATTTGTCGGGTAATATAGTAGACCAGTTGAAGGAGAAAAGTAAACAATTTGTGTACATCTCCCTAGCCACTGATGAATCTACTGATGTTACATCTACGGCTCAGCTACTTGTATTTGTACGTGGTGTGACAGAGGACTTTTCTATTCATGAGGAACTCGTAGGGCTCAGTTCATTGAAGGGGCAGACAACTGGTAGTGATTTACTTAATGGACTTTTAGAACAAATTTCAGTAATTGAGTTAGATTTGGACAAGTTAGTAGGAATATCAACTGATGGGGCTCCTGCAATGATAGGCAAGCAGAATGGATTGGTGCAGCTATTGATTAAACACCTTGGAGAGCGAAAATATGAACTGAAACAATTTCATTGCATAATACATCAACAAAATTTGTGTGGAAAAGAACTGGAATTTGATCATGTGATGAAAGTTGTAGTTTCTACAGTCAATTTTATCAAGTCACGCTCAGCTTTGCATCACCGGCAATTCAAGCAATTTCTTGATGAAATTGAAGCAGAATATGGCGATTTAGTGTTTTTCATTCAAGTAAGGTGGTTAAGCAGGGGAAATACGCTGAAAAGATTCATCAGTCTTCTGGATGAAATTGAGATATTTCTTAATGAAAAGAATAAGATGGTACCAGAACTTACAAATGCTGACTGGCTTTGTGATTTGTCATTTCTTGTAGATCTCACAAGTCATTTAAATAACTTGAATCATAAACTTCAGGGGAATAACCAACTTATTTCTCAGCTAGCCAATTATGTGACAGCTTTCGAACAAAAACTAAAATTGTTTCAGTTACAGATAGTTAAAGGAGAGTTAGGACACTTCCCAAATTACAAACTTATGTGTGAGAAACACAAAGTATGCAGTAGACATGAATATTATGCAGCAAAATTAGGAAAACTTTTGGAGGCCTTTGAGAGCCGATTTGAGGACCTAAAGAAAGAAGTCAATGATTTGAAGTTGTTCAGCAACCCCTTTTCTGTATCTCCTGATGAAGTAGAATTCGAAGCACAACTCAAACTGATTGATCTTCAGAATAATGACAGCCTTCGTACCAAGTATAATGAAGGGGACTTGCTCAACTTTTATAATTGCTTGGCCAAAGATCAGTTTCCCTATTTGAGAAACAAAGCTGCTATTTATGCAAGCTTATTTGGCTCTACCTACATATGTGAACAAACATTTAGTCTGCTCAACCAGACCAAGTCAAATATTCGTAGCAGGCTAAGTGATCAAAATCTGTACTCTGTTTTAAGACTGGCAACCACAAATTTCCATCCTAACATAAAAAAAAAACTTGTACATGAATCTCAGTGTCAAAAATCTCATTAAAACAAAACAGGTGAGCAACTGTGTTTTTTTATCTTTAAACATTCTACAAACTATTTATCATTCATGTAAAATCTAGTCTAGTGGCCCTCGACTAGATATATGTTTGATGATGTGGCCCGAGTAGCTCAAAAGGTTGTGCACCCCTGATCTAGACAAAGTAATCTCGTTTCTCAACACCACGAGAGATAACTCTACCTTACTACTGACACAGAAAACCTTGTTCCTAGTAGCCTTAGCTTGCCCTTTAAGAGCAAATCAATTTAACAATCTCTGCATTTCCAGGAGCACCTTCACCCCAGAACACATGTCTTACGGAACCACCCTTCCTTCATGGCCAAAATCCAAAAGAACAACTACACGCCAATAGAGATCAGCTTTAGGAAGCTTCCTAACAGACCAAAAATATGTCCAGTCAGACAATTGAACTTCTATTTGGAATACACAAACAAAGTCTGTATGGAAAGAAACATAGACAGGAAAGACCACATATGGCTAGATGAACATTTCAAGATAATGTCCTTACAAAAAGTGAGACAACTTTTTAGGGAGTGCATTTTCAGAGCCGACCCAAATGCAACTAAACAGTCAACTAATTTCCACTCTATAAGGGGTCAAGCTTCATCAAGACTGCTATACAATGGAGTATCTATACAAGAAATCATGTCCAGAATGAATTGGAGAAGCGACTCTGTCTTCAGCTCCTACTATGCTCTCCTCGGCTTACAGGGAGCTTTCGATGCTGTGGTCGCTGGACTTCATCTTCAAGCCCCCTGAAGCATCTGCCTAGCTACCACTGGTGAGTCCGGAAGGTTGAGAGCTCCCTCTCCAGAACTGTAAGTTTACTTGTGAACGAAGGTTCTGGAGTGGGAGGTGAGACCTTCCGGACTCAAGGTCTGGGTCACCCTCCAACCCTTCCCCCGTGAGCCGAGGAGACCATGTACTTAGGAGGGAATACTCTAACAACTTCATAATTCAACAGAGTAGGTTATATATACAAGAACACACACATACAATCACTATTATTCCACAGAAAACAAACTAACTGGAATCTTTCAATATTCATATCAACCAAGAGAGCACAAGAAGATTGAATTTACTAGTAAAAAGACCTTTATGTCCAACAATTTGCACCTTCACAGTAATTCCTTCATAACTTGCACAGCCAAGGTAAGCTCAACCACTTCTGTGTTATTTTTTGTTCTATTAAAACTTCAAAAATGTGACTTCCATTGCCGAGTCAACCCACTCGTCCCTGGTAACTCCGCCCAAGGGGGCGTGGTTTAGGGCTCGCACCGCCGCTTGGGAGGGTTCCGGGGGGGGGGTGTATAAGCTACCACTGGTGAGTCCGGAAGGTCTCACCTCCCACTCCAGAACCTTCGTTCACAAGTAATCTTACAGTTCCTCGTTACGCTGATCCTTAGGGATCTCGTAACATTAGTTACGCTGACCCCTAGGGCTCTCGTAACATTAGTTACGCTGACCCCTAGGGCTCTCGTAACTTTAGTCACTCGGACACTTCGGTGTTTTGTGACAGGGAAACTTCGGTTTCCCGTTACGCTGACCCTTCGGGGTCTCGTAACTTCAGTTACACTATACCCTTTGGCTCTCGTAACTTTAGTCACTCTGACACAGTGTTATGTGACAGGGAAACTTCGGTTTCTCGTTACGCTGACCCTTCTGGGTCTCGTAACATTAGTTACGTTGAACCCTTGGGCTCTCGTAACTTTAGTCACTGACACTTTGGTGTTTTGTGACAGGGAAACTTCAGTTTCTCGTTACGCTGACCCTTTGGGGTCTCGTAACATTAGTTACGCAGAACCCTTGGGCTCTCGTAACTTTAGTCACTCCGACACTTCGGTGTTTAGTGACGGGGAAACTTCGGTTTCTCGTTGCGCTGACCCTTCGGGGGGTCTCGCAACACAGGCCAAGGCCTTGACACAGGCTACGTTAGGCCTATGGTCTCTCGTGCCCTTAATCACGCTGATCCTTTGGGGTCTCGTGACAGAAAAACTTACGTTTCTCGTTTGCGCTCACACAACACAGGCTATCGTGAACATAGTAGTGAGTACTCTTGCCACACTGAGAGCTCTCGTGCGCAAATTGGCGCGCACGACCAACCTTTTGCGTGCACGGACGACCGGTTTGGTGTGCACGACCAAATTGGCGCGCCCGGCCGATGTGGCGCGCACGACCAATTTGGTGCGCACGATCGGATTAGCGTGCACGACGAAATTGGCGTGCACGACGAAATTGGTGCGCACGTCGAATTTGGCGCGCAGGACCAAATTGGCGCTCACGACTGATGTGGCGCGCACGGCCGATCTGGCACGCACGGCCAATATGGCGCGCACGGCCGATCTGGCGCGCACGACCATATTGGCGCACACGATCGGATTTCAGCGCACGACCATATTGACGCACACGATCGGATTGGAGCGCACGAACAACGAGGTGCATGTAATCAGTTGAAGTGTGCGAACAACTCTTATGACAGAGTTTTTTGGACTCTCGTTGCGCGCGAAGTGTTCACGAGTGCACAAGAGGTTTACTCTCATGACAGAGTTTTCGATCTCTCGTCCCGTGAATTGTTCGCACACGCCCATCGTCATCAAGAGTTTTACTATGATGACAGAGGGATGCCTGTTGCCTAAGGGTTTACGAATCTCTACAGGTAACTATGACATAGTTCCTTTGGGTCCTGGTCACGTAACACGATTCTTGAAAATTCCATCAGGAATCAGCGACAGAGTTCCTGCGGGTTCTCGGCACAACATTCCTTAAGGTCGTGAGAAAGGAATTCACAGATAGATTCTGAACCCCTAGGTTCTTATCCGAATCTCTCTGTTTCCGCGATCCAGAGTTTTCTGAAAACTCTATGGTCGACCTCCCCCCCTCTACGGGATGGGTCTTCCAAAGGTGTGACTTGATACGTCACTCTACACTCCCAGCTGATTACTATATCAGCTAGTCTGGTTTCGCCAGCACCGATCCATGCGTTTTCGAACGAACCACCGTCATCTTTCCTCCACCCTCCCACTTTGAGTGGGTTGGTTAGCAGATGGAAATGAGCGGGAATTGGAAAATTCTTTACATTGCAGTTCATTGCCCCTGGCAGGCCTTGCCTGATTTAGACGGTAGTTTTCTCACTATCGAGAAAGCGTTCGATGGCAACATTTCCCCTGGCAGGCCTTGCCTGATTTAGACGGTAGTTTTCTCACTATCGAGAAAGCGTTCGATGGCAACCCCTTTGGGTAAGCGGTCGATGGCAATTATGTCTGGCCATCTTGAAGCAAACCCCCACATACGAGACTTCACCCTTTTTCGGGAGACTCGTTCCTGAGAAGTTTTTTACAAAACTTCAATGGTTGTTTTTAAAACTTCATGAAGGCCGTAAGCCTTCCTGGAGCATGCACTCTAGCCAAGACAAAACCACGAGGTTATTTTCTTAAACTCGGTTCTACCGTTTGATGGAGGCAGCCTCCCCCGTCATTGTACCCTGGGTATAACGACTTGCCTTTTTACACGATAGGCTTCCGAGACTTTTTATTCTATCCTTACAGGGTTATTGTTTCGAACAATTAGTTCCGAAGGAACATTGTTAGCTGACGTTAAAGAACTATAGCAACAGCGTGGGCATCTTTTCATTACGTTTACGAATGTTTCAAACCCCGCCCACTGGTAAACAGACATCCGTTTCTGTGTAACGAACACTGGCTAGCCCCTCACATAAAGAGGAGGGTTAAACCAAAGGGGAAATGATTGCCTCTATAACTGTATATTTTGTTTGAGAACATGTTCGCTCTCATTCAAGAAAATATTACAGTTAGTCAACGGTCAAAATTCTTTCGGCAATAATGTTGCGATTCGTCGCACATACATTATTCCCACAGCCGGATTCGTTGCAAACGTTTCCTGGAGGCAGAGAATACGCATGCGCTAGTGCAAATGGACAAGTACATATATGCGTACAAGCGATCTTTCTGCCAATAAGGGCTATATACATCTTCCAATTAGAATTCCATTCTATTAAGTTGTATATTTATATCCCTTACTGAAACCAGGTTATTCAGTACATTTCTTGGCTACTTTCCTGTAACCAGACATACGGCATTTACGTTCTGCCTCCATATAGGCATTTTTTCCTTTCCCCCGATCGGAAGTCTTAGTCTCCTACAAAGGCTTTGGCTGGAAACTTCTCATAAGCATATCTGTTCCCTAGTAGGGAACATTTAATATAAATGCTAGTTTACCGATCGGAGACGGAGAAGTACGAACGTTTTTTGTCCTAAGAAGGAGAAACCTCCGTTACGAACGTTTCCAACGTTCTCCAACCAAGTCCCTCTTAATGAGAGAATGCCTTGATGAAGTCATTGAGCTTCAGCACGGCATTTCATTCCCGTGCTGAATCTTGGTGACGGGCAAGAGGGCTCTCGAACTTCGGGAAATTGCTCCCCCAGTTCGAATCTAAATTTCTCTCTTTCATCTTTTTCTTCTGCTTAATATTACTTCGACCTTCTCTTAATTTTATCAACTTTCTTTCATCTTGCTGTCCTATCTCTATGATTATTATTTTTCTTAGTTATATATATATGTAGATGTATGCATGCATATATATATTTATTTATTGTATTTGTTCATTTATTTATTTATCTTTTTTTTTTTTTTTTTTTTTATTTAAATGGCGTGGATATTTCCACATTCGTTATTACTGCCTGCTTAGATGAATGGGAGAAGGGATCACGGTTGGCAGGTATTCGCATTCAAAGCTATATATGAGAGTATTGGATGATCTCAGCCATCCCAAAGATGGTTTGGACCTTTTTGGCGGAACTACTCTCAAGGGTTGGGTCATCGGAATCCAGGGGGATCCAATCCTTGAGGTGGGACTCTTGGCTTTTGGCCGGAAGCCCATCATTACAGATATGGGGAGGATGATTCCATATTACTTTGGTCTCAGTCCTAACAGGCGGGTTTAGCTTACACCTGTGCCTCTATATCTGTTTTGATGCTATCCTTCGGGTAGGGTATGGAGTGGACCATCGGGGAAGTATGCTCTCATTGTGCCGATAGTGGAGAATGCAAATTTCCTTTCCAACGTATGATACTTTCTTATAATTCTCAAGCAGGTACCCCAACAAAACAACAACAAAAAACCTGAAAATCCCACCCTTAAATATGGACCCTTCAAATACTGACTCCCCATCCCCTGGATTTGCTGACTCTCCCCCGGCACTGTTGACGACTTCTGCTACTGTAATTAAGGAAAACTCTGTTGACGACCTTCGAACTAAAAAGGACCACTCTACTGATGCTAAAAAATCTAGCAATTTGGGTAACACAGGGAAACTACGATTCCTTCATGTTTCCCAAATCCCATTAGAGACAAATTATGAATATATATATAGAGCATTTGTGTGCTATGGATTGATAAAGGAAATAAGGATGAGACTTGGAGATGAAAAATGGGACTCTTGGATATCTTTTGAAAGTCACGATGAGGCGTTTAATGCCATAAGTAATATTAGTAGTATCAAAATTAACGAATTGAACATCATGGGAGCTCTTTGTGATAAGGTCCCAAAGGAATTGGATGTGTACAAACCTGCTGATTGGTTTGAAAAAGATAGAAATGTACCCATGCCTTCACAGAGAAAACCCAAACCACCAATGTGGCTCTTAGCTGAATCTAAAGGGATAATAGGGAATTATTTTAAGATATGTAAGTTTATCCAAAATAAAGTAGGAACCATAGCACCTGGAGATATATCTCGTTTTGGGAAGAACAGTTATCTCATCCATGCCAAATCTTCGACTCAGTCTGCAATACTGTCTAACTTACAGACAGGCAGTGATGAAATTACATTGGAAATTAAACCTCATCTAAATTTTAGTTATGGAAGGGGAGTGGTCTTTAATAAGGACCTATACGAATTTACAGAGGAGGAGATACTTTCTATGTGTCCATTAAATGTATGGAAAGTGCATAAGGTTCCTGGAACTTCAATGATTATACTCACTTTCCAGGATGCTGATGTACCTTTCCATATTTTTATTGAAAATGAAAGGATTAAAGTTCGGCCTTTCAAACAAAAGCCCCTGCAATGTTTTAATTGTTTTAAATTTGGACACCCATCCAAAGTTTGTAAAAACGGAAAAATGTGTGGTATTTGCTCCAAAACTTATCATGGAGAATGTACACTTGAGGCCAGGTGTTCAAATTGCAATTTGAATCATAAATCAACTGATAGGAGATGCGAACTGTATAAGTTGGAGGAAGCTGCCCTAAACAAATCAAGTTTAGAACACATAAGTGTGGGACATGCAAAAAGACTGTTGAATAAATCAACCAGCTATGCAAAGGCCTTAAAATCAAAGGTAAATTTACCACAGGAGACAGCAACCCCACCTAGCACTGCCAGTAATCCTAAGAAAAGAAATACAACCTCTGATAATAAAGTACTGCATGACAAGGTAATCATATCGCCTTCTGAGGCTTTGCCACAGCGTATTAAAAATGGGTCATTGCCCATTTCTGTACAGCCTTCGTCCCCCATTACCAACAATAGTACTAACCTCTCCCAGGCCATGTCCTTGCCTGATTTGATGGAGATGCCACCTGACACCAAGTTACCAGGTGCACCTGTATTGGGGAAGGTGCAAAAACCTGGTAGCTCAAAACCTACTAATCGGAAAAGAGAGAGACCTCCATCTCTCTCGCCCCCTTCCATAAGAAATATCAAAATTACGACGTCAAATAAGTATGATGATTTGTCTGTTGATATTTCTGATCTGGAAGTCAATTTAAATAAATCGGAAATTCAAGTGGAGGTCCACCAACCTCCTCAACAATCAGATCAAAAAGACAAAAAGAAAATCATAAATTCTAAACCCAATCTATCAAGACCCTCTTTAATAAAACCACCAAAAAATAGTGTTAGATCAAAAACTGCTAATGGGAAGACTCCATCCAAGGGGTCTACCAAATTATAAACCATAGTTTTTTCCTCCATTTTGCAATGGAATTGTCAGGGTTTAAGGGCCAAATATGAAGAACTTAAGCTCCTTATTCATGAGCATTCCCCCATAATTATTTGTCTACAGGAGAGCAAACTTGATCATAATACCCCTTGCCCTCGCGAATACATTAGTTATAGGACACCATATGATCACCAAGTGGGGAGCCATGGCGGAAGTCTCATATACGTTCGTCGAGATGTTCCCCAAGTTTCTCTGTCTATTCGTACACCTCTGCAGGCAGTGGTTGTACAGATCGACATAGGGCGAAAATATACAATTTGTTCTCTGTACTTGCCTCCAAATGATAACATTTTGTATGACAACTTAATGGAGGTGATTCAACAACTCCCTCAACCTTTCCTTTTACTTGGAGATTTGAATGGTAGACACCCTTTGTGGGGTGATGTTTTAGCAAACACGAGGGGAAATATCATATCAATTGTGGAAAATGAAGATGTGGGACTCCTTAATACAGGAGAGCCCACACACTTTCATGTCCAGACAGGTACCTTGTCATGTATTGACCTATCAATCGTAAGCTCTAATTGCCTTCTCGACTTCGATTGGAGAACATTAGATGATTGGCATACTAGTGATCACGCACCAATCATTATAAACACCAACAATGGTCCACCTTTACAGGGATCGCCACGATGGAATCTTGACAAGGCGGACTGGGATAAATTTCGTGAACTAATCGAAATTGAGGGGGATGCAGGACAAGTTGAAAATATCGATGATGCCATAGACTTACTGAATGGAACTCTCCATACAGCAGGAGTCAATTCAATTCAATTCCAAAAACAACAGGGTTATTCAAACGACGACCAGTCCCGTGGTGGTCTTCAGAACTAACTGCACTCCACAGAGCCACAAGAAGATCTTTAACACGATTGCGTAGACGCAGAACTGATGAGAATTTAATTATGTACAAGAAATGTAGAGCACAGTTCCGTCGTGCCATGAAAGAAGCAAGGCGCCAGTCATGGATGTCTTTTGTTTCCTCCATTAACAGTAGAACACCACCATCTTCTGTGTGGAGGAAAGTAAAAAAGATAGCTGGCAAATTCACCTCCAACCCACCACCAGTGTTGAGGGTGAATGGCCAGTATGTAACTGAAGCAAATGATGTTAGCAATGCCCTGGCTAATCATTTTTCAAAAGTATCCAGCAAGTGTGAAGGAGCTCCTGGTCACCAGTATAGGAGCACTGAAGAAAAGAAAATTTTAAATTTTGCAACAAGAAGGGAAGAGTCGTATAATTCTCCTTTCACTGAAAGAGAACTTGATTCCGCACTTGCTCATTGCAATGATACAGCCCCTGGACCCGATGGAACTCCATATGCAATGATTAAACATGTACATTTTAATACAAAGCTATTTATTTTAAGTATTATTAATAGAATATGGCATGATCATAGTTACCCTAGTGTTTGGGAACTAGCCATTATTTTAGCCTTTTTAAAACCCGGTAAAGACAAGTTTTTAGCAGCAAACTATCGCCCTATTGCATTGACATCTTGTTTATTTAAAGTCATGGAGAAGATGGTCAATGCAAGGCTGATGTGGTACCTTGAAAAGAAAGGTATTTTATCACCGATTCAATGTGGATTCCGAAAAATGCACTCAACGACTGATGTGTTGATACGACTAGAGTCTTCTATTTGTGAAGCCTTTGCTTCCAAACAGCACCATGTTACAGTATTTTTTGACCTTGAAAAGGCATATGATACCACATGGAGATATGGTATACTTAAAACCATTCATGAATTGGGATTGAGAGGAGAGCTGCCACTATTTATTCAGGCATTTCTTTCACGTAGAGTTTTTCAAGTGAGAGTTGGGGAAACTCTATCCGAGAGTAAGTGCCAGGAAGAAGGAGTTCCTCAGGGTAGTGTGCTGAGTGTAACCCTTTTTGCACTAGCAATTAATGGGATATCCTCAGCCATTCCCCAGGATGTTCTCTCAACATTATTTGTGGATGATCTCTCAATATTATTTGCTGGCACCAGAATGGCAATGGTTGAGAGAAAAATCCAACTCTCTATTGATAAAATTATCCAGTGGGCTGACATGAATGGATTTAAGTTCTCGACAAGTAAAACTACCGTTGTCCATTTTTGTCATATCCGGGGAGTACATCCAGACCCGGATATATACATTAAAAGTCAACGGATACCATGTGCAAGGGAAGCTAAATTTTTAGGTTTGATATTTGATTGTAGGCTTACATGGGTTTCTCACTTAAAAGCATTAAAAGCTAAATGTGTTGAAGCTCTGAATATCTTAAAAGTATTGTCCCATACATCGTGGGGGGCAGACCGCAATACTATTTTAAAATTATATAAGGCCTTGATTTTTTCCAAAATTAGTTATGGTTGTGAGGTATATTCTTCAGCCACCCCAAGCCGGTTAAAAATATTAGACTCGATTCATCATGCAGGTATTAAATTGTCTACTGGAGCTTTTAAAACCTCGCCTATCCCAAGTCTCCTTGTTGATGCTGGAGAGTTACCTCTAGACTTTTACCGAATGTCTTCCATTCTTCGGTATTGGTTTAGATTGCAAAGACTCCCTAACTCTCTAGCATTTCAGACTGCAAGCCTTGTAAGACACGCATCATACTTTGAGTTGCACCCAAAATCTCCTCAACCTTATGGCTTTTGGGTGAAACGATTATTAAATAGTCTGGATATAACTAGAAATAAGGTACTTCCATTCAAGGTATCATCAACGCCTCCATGGAAGTTACCGGAGATATCTTTTTGTAAATATTTTATTGGAGATAAGAAGAATATGTCAGACCTAGAAGCCAGGTCTCTTTTTAATGAACATGTTAAAGAACATAGAGGATCAACTTTTATCTATACTGATGGCTCCAAATCAGATGCTGGCGTTGGATTTGGAGTACATAGTAATGGTTTTAATTGTAGAGGTGCACTTCCTCTGACCGCTTCCATATTTACTGCCGAACTGTATGGCATATTAACCGCTATTGAGAAAATAGCGTTGGAGAAGGAGGGTAATTTTACAATTTTTAGTGATGCAAGGAGTGTCCTTCAAGCCATGGAAGTTTTTAATTCTAATAACCCTCTAGTTTTAAAGATTTTAGAATGGCTTATCATTATTGGACGGAGAGGTACAGTATAACAGTTCAATTTTGTTGGGTTCCAGCACATGTAGGTGTGTCCGGGAATGAGAAGGCAGATTCACTGGCTAAGGAGGCTGCATCCGAGTTGCTGCCAAGAAGGTATCCCATTCCCTGTGATGATTTCTTACCTGACATCAAGAAATTGGTTTGCAATAAATGGCAACAGCAATGGGATAGTCAAGATGGCAATAAAATGCGAGAGATAACGAATGACATATCTCCTTGGAGGTATAATATGATGCCCCGAAAATGGGAGACGTCTCTTTGTCGTCTCCGTATTGGTCACACTCGGTTGACACACGAGTTTCTGCTGAAGGGCCAACACCAACCGTATTGTGACGACTGTTTAGTACCTCTAACAGTAAGGCATTTGTTGACCGAATGCCCCAATTATAACAACTTGCGGAATAGATATTTGTTTGAGGCTCGAGGTGAGGGTGGCAGGTTCATCCTCGCCAAGATTCTTGGAAATGATGTGTCCTACCATGCAAGTGGCATTTTTAGATTTATTTCAGAAGCAGGTCTTCTGAAAAATATTTAACTTTTATGACATTCAACTTTTATGATTTTAATTGAATACTCTTTTATTTTTTATTTAATTTATTTTTTAATTTTGTATACATAAGTTAAATGTTACCGGCGTCAATGACCTCAGATGTCAGGATGCCTGAAAACTTTAAATCAATCAATCAATCTCCAACCGAGTTCTGGACACGACTTTTTAAGTCGAACTACCCATGTATGCTTGTCATGCGCAAAGTTCTGTGTTACTACTCCATAGTGGACTTATGCTCCTTACCCACCCAAGAATAGATTGAAGATACGTCTCAATCCCCTCTTGGGTTTGGTTGGATGCATTCGGTGATTACCGTACAGTCTCTTGTCCGGAAAGCGATCTCCATCGAGATTCGCTATTATAGCATAAGCTGTACTGATTAACTGGTTTACCGTTTAGTATCGGTCTTATTCGGCCAACCACACTGGATTAGTTGGAGGGAGAACAGGCTGTTCCCCTTCGTTGCAAGAACGTGCAATTAGTTACACGTCTCGACATCATCTCGAGATGTGTTTATTGCTATGCACTCCCTCCCTCCCGCTGGACAATCCGCGAATGATGGGTGGCAGACGAGAGCTTCTGCAAGGAGGCCTGTCTTCTCGTCTTCCCCCTGGATCTGATGCTCTCTTTAATGCATCAAAAGAGAGAGAGGGGGCGGGGCATATGCCACACCATTCCATCCTCGTCCGGTGGCCCGATTCAGAAAGGTACCAGCATTCACCTCTCTTAGAGAACCATCTAGCAGTAGGAAGCCTCAGATGGACAGAGGACAACTAGTTGCCCCCGTCTGCTCGCGTCATTCCTGGTATAGGAATGTGCTTGCAAAACCACCCAGATAGTGGGCTCCTAGTGTCTTGGAATCATCTTGTATCCAACAAAGTCTTAACTTTGTGGGAGACTGTGGTTACGCTCACAGCGGCCCTGATCTTCAGGCTCCCACTTGACCGTTCCCCAGGCCCTCAAACAAGATGTATTCCAAGATCGGTGGGGTGGCCTAGAGGTGTGCCTTGTTTTTTCCCCCCCATTCGGTCTGGTGAAAAAGTCCTCAGCCAAGTCAGGATAAGCAAGATCTTATCAATGACTCCAATAGCTTCGCAATGGCATCCCGCAGAATGGTTCCCAGACCTTCTGCAGCCCCTGACCGAGCTCCAATAGCTTTGCTATGGCAACCCGCTGAATGGTTTCCGGACCCTCTACAGCTCCTGACGGAGTTCCGAGGGATCTTCCTCCACGGCACGATCTTCCAAGCAGCCACATACTAACACTTTCCTAAGCCGTAGCTTTGCTTCGACTTCTCGCCTGGGACAATCCTACACCACCCCTCTCAGAGAGGCCTTTCGCAACAAGTTATGGAAAAGATGTCTAGGCACCTCAGACACTTTTCAGCGTCGGTCTTCCAGGCGAAGTGTTCGGTCCTTTGTGACTGATGTCGTGGAAAGGGATTCTCTCCCATCGATGCCTTTACTTATACAAGTGTGAGATAACTTGTCCCCCGTCGACTCTCAACCTCCTCCTGGTAACGCGGTTCGGGTCCTTCAGTCTCTGAAGGCCCCTCTCTGCGAATCTTCGGCCCAGCAGCAGATCGCTTCCTTACAGGGAAGACAGCCTTTCTACTCACTTGGGCTTTTGACCAAGAGAGTTAGTGTGTTGTATGATCCAACCTCTGATGTCTCCTACCCTAGGAGACGGGGAGAAGTAACCCTCAGCGGCATCCCTGAGTGGATTGCTAAGACTCAAATCCGAGTGTGCTGTACCTTAGGTGCAGCCCATTTCGAATAAAGAGTCTTCGTTCGGTAACCGGAAACCCATCAACTGGGGTTTTACCCAGTGAGGAGTCTGTGGGGTTACCTTAAAAGAACGATACCAGCTCGCCTCCGTGTGTCGGCACTGTTGACCAGCACGGGGAAGGTCAAGAGGAGGACCTCAAGGATTTCCTTCCCCTCTGGGATCGAAAGGCAATTGAGGTCACTCTCAGTCAATACTCTCCTCCATCCTAAGACCCAGAGCTCGTTACGTCACTGGCGTTGCTACGTCCCTGGCGTTCAAGAAACTACTCTGTGGTGCAGATACTTTAAGTGGGCATGTGGAAGCGCCAATCGACCTTTACGTCCCACTACCTACAAAGATGTAACACACAAGAACATGGAGACCTTTTCCATTGGTCCTGTGGTGGTCGCACAACAAATGGTCTAAACACCTCAGGCTTCTTGATGGACAAGTAGCAGAGGGTTGAGGGCTGAGGCTACCCGGATCGGTCTGGGGTGAATGAGTAAGAATGCCTGGCTCCTTTCTTCCTTTCACCTTCTCCCCTCTGGGGAAAACAGCTCTGCAAGCCTTAGCATAGCTGACCTCACCTTGCTGCAGGTAAGACCCATTTCCCTTGTGCCTCCTAAGTATAGAAGAATACTTTCTGGGCTCCGACCCGTGTCGGCCAGTGAAATGCTCCTTTAGCACTATTTCTAAGGTATATAACTGCTATATATTACCAGAGAAAAAATTGCATGGGAATGCCAGGTTGAACCCAGCTCGCTCACCTGTATAAGGTGTCGATATAATACTGGGGCGCGATAAATCACAACCAGAGGCCTCGCACCGTTTAGTTGTCTCCTGTCAAAATCCCCGAACAGCGAGGCGCCGTTCAACCTCGTACTACTACTAACCAACCCACGCCAGTGACATCACTCCTTTTTTAGCACGCAGTGTGATAACAATACTTTGTGTTGTGTGTACATTTCGCTGTTTTTCTCTGGATTTACCTCAAGATGTCCGACTCCACTGTCACTACATCTAAGTTAAGTACCAGAGCTATGAGTTTTGAGATTTTGGAGGGAGCCTTGTCCGTTTTGGTTTTTATTATTCAGTTTTTATTCACGACCTTGCTGGGTCTCCCTCGGTACAGGCTCCCGCCTCTCTCTCTCTCGTTCGTTCTAACGATTTTCAATTAGTCCTCCATACTGATTGTTTCTCGTTGTGAACTTTACGGATCTCCACGGTTCACACACCGTATCAATTTTATATTGTCCTGTTTTATGATAACAGTTATTTCATATTCATGTGCGTATATTGGAGGTTGGCATGCCTGATCGCCATCGGCGTTCTTTTCCACATATCATATCTTAGCTTATTTACGTTCGCACGCCACGGACTCGCTTACTATTTTAACGTCATTCGTATGATTGCATTAGTTCGAGGGGCTTTCATGAGTCAGTTATTACAATTTAGTTTTCATTTTGTTAGCACTTCACTGACCCTGTGTTCTGTTGGTAGCCCTGCCTACTCCTAGCGCCGCCAGGCTTGTTCCTTTCTGTCTCTTGTTCGCGCCCTCGTTTGTTTTACGATTGATTTCTAGCTAATTTTATTATTGTTATTATCATCCAGCATGCCTTCCTCTCTTATTTACCACGTGTTATGTTTTTTATAGAGTTTTTACCCTTTCCACGTGATCGTATCACTCGTGTGTCTGGCAGGTTGGTATACCTGATATCGTCTCGTAGCCACCTACTCCTAGCCTCCCGCCGATATCTTATAAGCGTCTATGTTCTCCTCCCGGGGGCATCCGCTTTGCACGGGCGTTTTCCCGTTGTTCTGTGAGGCATTCTATTATTATTCATTAACGTACATTACGTTTCCCCACTACTCTACCCGGTCGTAGTCGTTTCTTTCCGTTGCTCGTTTGGCGACGATCGGCGGGGAGTCTCGACTCGTTCCGTGGTACCTTGTTATGTTATTTAATATTAAGTTGTGTACGGGCTTCTCCCGCTTGGTCCCGCACTTCACGGACCCTTTTAAGATCCCCCCCCGCCCTCTGTCACGCACCTCACGGACCTCATATAGATATATATATATATATATATATATATATATATATATATATATATATATATATATATATATATATATATGTAATAATAATAATAATAATAATAATAATAATAATAATAATAATAATAATGTTTATTGGACGAAAAATATTTACATACAAAGATTTACAAAAAGGAAAAAGACTCAGTCCAAGCCCATGTGGAGCAGAGCTCTTCGGGCAATAATACAACTAAAATAATATCATTAAGGGATCCCCGGAGTAGCTTTTATTCATTACCATTCGGTCGAGTTTTTTAGTTGAGCCCCGGAGCCAACGTTATTCATTATTACTTGGATTCCCTTTATATTTTAGTCACCTTTTCTATTATATACGATCCTAGTTCTCGACCTTGCCTTCCATGATATGATCACGAATAGGTTTGACTTAATTTAATTCATTAATTTAAGTTGATTTAATAATTTTATAATCAAGTAAAGCTGTTATTTGATTTTTTAAACACCGGGGTCCCCTGGGGGTCCCCTAATTTGCCTTCATTCAATTATTAAGGCATTATACATGAATCATTTTTATCATTTATTTGATATATGACTTATAACCCCCGGACCCCCCAGGGTCCCCTATTTGCCTTCATTCATATGTTAGGCGCTTATATGGATAGTTTTATCATGGGTTGAATATATATATATATATATATATATATATATATATATATATATATATATATATATATATATATATATTTATACAGCTATATATATTCAACTTTTATATAATGATAGTAACTTTTATAATATTTAAGCACTGGGACCTTCGGCCCCTAATTGCTTTCCTTTAAGATACTCATGTATTTTTATCTTACAGACTGTCCGCTGTGCGATGACGGCATGTGTCGCTGTTCTCCACCAACCCTGCGGCCATAATGTGTGTCGTTCGTACGCTCACTGCTCTCTTCAAGTGGATGACCTAGCTGTTTGGCATCCGGACAACTGTCCTGTCTGCTACAAATTGGTTTCCACTCTAACATCTGAATCGGTGAGTGCAGTTACTTTATTACTTATTTATGGGGAGTCACATTTTAATGTCCTCTTTTATTATATTGTACTATAAGGCCACAGTCCTATGGACTTCCTGCATGCCTTATATGTGCCTACGAAGCCCTTGGGCTTCTTAGTTTTTCTTTGGCACTTTTATCACTCACTAATACAGTGATACCTCGGTAGTCGAACGACTCTATACTCGAACAATTCGGAGTTCGACCAAAATTTTCGAGAAATTTTTGCTG
Source organism: Palaemon carinicauda (assembly GCF_036898095.1). NCBI lineage: Eukaryota > Metazoa > Arthropoda > Malacostraca > Decapoda > Palaemonidae > Palaemon > Palaemon carinicauda. The sequence continues at coordinate 112,326,133 of NC_090727.1, read as the reverse complement.
CGGTGCTCGACCAAAAATTCGGTACTCGACCAGCCGAACACGTGACGACCGCATGGGCTTTGTGATGATCGCGCCATCTCGGCCACTCTCGCTTGTTCGGGAAGCATCAGTTCTCTCGAGAGCGTCACTCAGACAACGCGCGATCAGCATTCGTTGTGATTTAGTGATTTTCAGTGCTTTTAATTGCTTTTTTAGCTTTCATAATGAGTCCCAAGAAAGTAATGAGTGTTAAGGGGAAGGAGAAGAGGAAAACAGTGCGAACAACGATCGAGTTGAAGAAGGAAATTATAGCGAAATATGAGAATGGTGTACGAGTGTCCGATTTAGCGGTAGAATACGGAATGGCGAAGTCGACCATTTCTACGTTTTTAAAGCATAAAGAAATGATTAAGAAGGCGAATGTTGCAACGGGAGTTACGGCGGTAACTAAGCAAAGGCCACAAGTGATTGAGGAGATGGAAAAGTTGCTTTTAATATTTATTAAAGAAAAACAGTTGGCCGGGGAAAGTGTTAGTGAAGCGTTCATTTGTGAAAAAGCGTTGCATATCTATGAAGAATTAGTGAAGAAAAGTCCGAGTACCAGTGAAAGTGATTCATTTACATTTAAAGCGAGCAGGGGTTGGTTTGAAAAGTTTCGTAATAGAACAGGTATTCATCGTGTTACTAGGCATGGGGAGGCAGCTAGTTCGGATCAAATTGCAGCCGATAAATACGTGGGGGAATTCGATCGGTACATAAATGAACAAAATTTGATCGCACAACAAGTCTTTAATTGTGATGAGACTGGGTTATTTTGGAAGAAAATGCCAGCCAATACGTACATTACCAAGGACGAGACGAAGATGCCAGGTCACAAGCCAATGAAAGATAGGCTAACATTGTTGCTGTGTGCAAATGCAAGTGGCGATTGCAAGATCAAACCCTTGTTAGTGTACCACTCGGACAACCCCCGGGTGTTCAAACGAAATAACATTTGTAAAAGTGCACTACCAGTTATGTGGCGCTCGAACACTAAATCTTGGGTCACAAGACAATTCTTTACTGAGTGGATAAACGAAGTGTTTGCCCCCCAGGTTAAGGCTTACCTCATTGAAAAGAGCTTGCCAATGAAATGTCTTCTGGTTATGGACAATGCTCCTGCACATCCTCCAGGTCTCGAGGATGACTTGAAAGAAGAATACAGCTTTATCAAAATCAAATTCTTGCCCCCCAATACTACTCCCATACTCCAGCCCATGGACCAACAGGTCATTTCAAACTTCAAAAAACTCTATACCAAGGCCCTTTTCAGAAAGTGTTTTGAAGTGACCAGTGACACGAAGTTGACCCTAAAGGAATTCTGGAAGGAACACTTCAGCATCCTCAACTCTGTTAACATGATTGACCAAGCTTGGCGAGGTGTGACCTATAGGACATTGAACTCTGCCTGGCGTAAGCTGTGGCCATCATGTGTCACAGAGAGGGAGTTTGAAGGTTTCCAACCAGAGGCGGGTCCAAGCACTGCTACCCCTGTAATTTCTGATGACACTGATGTCGTTGAGGAAATTGTTGTCATGGGCAGGAGTTTGGGGCTTGAGGTCGACAAGGATGATATTGATGAGCTTGTAGAAAGCCATTCTACCGAGTTGACTGTGGAGGAATTGTTGCACCTGCAACAACAACAGCAGCAGGATCTGATTGTGGAGCAGGAATCTTCAGAAGAGGATGAGGTAAGGGAGGATGTTCCAAGTTCTCTCATCAATGAAATTTGTTCCAAGTGGGCAGATGTGCAGGCTTTTGCTGAAAAATACCACCCAGAAATTGCAGTAGCAAACCGGGCAGTGCATATGTTTAATGATAGTGTCATGTATCATTTTCGAAGAATACTGCAGAGGAGGAAGAAACAATTAACAATAGACCAGTTTTTCACAAAAGAAAAGAAAGCTGCTACATCAAAGCCTGTTTCTCCTCCAAAGAAGAGAAGAAACCCCTGAAATAGATCTGCCCACCCTTTCATTGGAGAGAGAAACAACTCCTGAAGGAGAACTACCCCGCCACATCATGGAAGGGGACTCTCCTTCCAAGCAGTAACCTCCCCCTTCCATCCTCTCCACATCCATCCCTGTATGCCATCGAACCGCTGCTCAAAGGTATGTTCACTACAGTACAGAAAATGGTTTAAAATTGTTTTATTTTAGTACAGTAAATGGTTTAAAATTGTTTTATAGGATTTTCTGACCAATTTCATACACATTTAGATAATTATTGTTGTTTAGGTACACGTTTTATTAATATTTTGGGCCTGTTCGAGTGCTTGGGAACGGAATAGAATATATACCATTATTTCTTATGGGGAAAAAAAATTCGGTACTCGAACAAATCGGAGGTCGAACACGGATCTCGAACGGATTATGGTCGAGTACCGAGGTATCACTGTAGTCTGTTCTCTTTCAGAGCACCCAGCTTGAAATGGAAACAGCCCGAGCTACCCTCAAGATCTGGGTTGGCGGGTTCGCCCGCAACGTGAAGGCCAGACAGCCATATGTCTTTCTGAGGAATGGTGTTCCCTCCTCTACCCCAATGCTAAAACATCAGCTGCGGTCCCCAAAGCGCTAGCGGACCCGATCATCGAGACCATTGCTTCTCTTTTGCTGGCCCCGGACCAAGGGGAGACGGGCGCCACCCTAACTGAGGACGTCGCTACCCTCGACCTTGATGTGGAGACCATGGCTCTGGATGATCCTGACGCAGGTAGGGACGTAGGTGAGTCAGGTGGTTCCAGGGCTGGGATTCCTCTCCCTAGCCCGGCTTTCTCTTCTACTTTGGACCAATCTTCCTTTTGCGGTTTTCCTGAGGCAACCGGGACTGATCTCAGCTCCCAACCCGTTCCACCCAAAGTGAAGGCTCCTCACAAGTCTTTATATAGAACCCACAAATCTTCCCAAGACCACAACCCTTCGAGATCGTCACCCTCGGAGGCTAAATCCTCCTCCACCAGAGTTTCTCAAGACCCAATTGCTGTGCCCTCAACCTCTCAAGAGGTAGTCTCTGTTCCAGCACCTGTTCCCCCCCAGGCGGGATCATTTAACATGGAGGAATTTTCTGACAAACTGTTTGCTCGTTTTGAGTCGATACTATCGTCTCATACGAAGCAATCACACGAAAGGATAGCCTCTGTGGAGAGCCTAGTCCAAGGCCTCATGAGTTCGGGGCTACCTCCTCCTCAACAGCAGTACCCCATTCCCGACGCCTCCAAGCTTCCTCCTTTCAATAAGAATAACCCTTGGAGGTTAGCATTGCATGCCCCCTTTTCGGAGGGTATGCTGTCAATCGAGGGTTTCGGTACACGGCCTCTTACTGACTACGAATTCTACCCGCCAGGTCTTGAATTCCCCTTCCCCGGCTACGCTCGCCTCACGGAAGAAGCTCTGATCCGTTTAGATAAGGTTCCAAAGGAAACTGTAATTTTTCCTAAAGAACAGGCACAGTCTGTCTTGGTTCGCCTGTTCCATGAGTGGCAATGTTTGAACACCATGATTACGGCCCACAAGAGTTCGTACACTATGTTTGTGGCCGACGACCAAACCCCTACACCATGTGCGACCAAGATTCTGGAGTCGGTCTTCCAGGCTATCAAAGATGAGAAGCCTTTACCACAACTCAGGGAGACCGACTTAACCTCCCTCCTCTTTCCGGGGGACAATGACTGTTGGCGGAATGCCCCAGCTACCTTTTCAGTAGGTAAGTTGAGCCTGGACTGTGCCTCGACGCAGTTCAGCGAACGGCTTCCCAAACTCCCAGAGTCTCTACTTAAATTAGAATTTGATTCTAGGTGCAGGTTCGGCAGATCTATCAATTCGGTCGCCCTTTCCGAGTTGGCCGTTGCCACTTACAACGAGGAGGACCTCCTTAAGGCCCTCACTAAGTCGTTACTGCAAAATTTCATGGCTGACGCCTATGATTTTTCAAGCGCCAGGACCCATTGTCGACGACACGTCCTCTCTGAAGCCACAATTAGGCACGAGCCTAATAAGCTTATCAAAGCTCCAGTCTGGGGCCCGGATCTTTTTCCGGAGGATTTGGTTAACTCGGCCCTTAGTGAGGCAGCTAGGGCCAACCAAAGCCTCAAAGTTAGGTGGGGCCTTGTCCCAGAGAGGAGATATGAGCCGACTGGTACCCCAATCCGAGGTAGGAAGAGACTGAGGCCTTTCCACTCTTCCCAATTCAGGGTTCCAACGGCTCCCCAAGGTCCCCAGCCTTCTACATCAAAGGGCCAGTAGCAAGAGCCATATGTCCTGGTCCCTCAGTCTCAAATCGCCTCCACGTCCTTCTCCCCCGCCTTTAACCCCATTTATGAGGCTCAGACCTCCTTCCGTGTCTACCATCGTCACAGAGGTGCCAGGGGTGCCTTTCGCACCCGAGGTAGCGGAAGGGGTTACCACCGGGGAAAGTCTACCCGTGGAAGCAGAGGAGGCAAATCATCCTCCACCCAATGAGACAACGCAGGTAGGAGGGAGACTGTACCTTTTTCGAGACCGTTGGAAGTTCAGCGATTGGGCTTCCAGCATTATCTCCAAAGAACTAGGGTGGAGCTGGATACAGGGACCTCCTCCACCGAACAGCTTTTACCAATTGCCAACAGAAGAACTATGTTCCTTCACGACAGATCTGCTACAAAAGAATGCGATCCAAAGTATACGTCGCTTAAGATTTCAAGGGCGCTTGTTCAGCGTGCCAAAGAAAGGCTCAGACAAACGAAGGGTAATCCTGGACCTGTCTCGTTTAAATTCCTTAATTCGTTGCGACAAATTACGTATGCTTACCGTCTCGCAGGTGCGGACCTTACTTCCCCGTGGGGCCGTCACCACCTCCATCGATCTTACCGATGCCTACTATCACGTTCCAATAGCAAGGCATTTTCGTCCTTTTCTGGGCTTCAAGCTAGGCAAACAAGCCTACGCATTCAAAGTGATGCCGTTCGGGCTCAACGTGGCACCCAGAATCTTCACCAAACTAGCAGAGACAGTCATTCAAGAGCTTCGCACTCAGGGAATACAGGTAGTGGCCTATCTAGACGATTGGCTAATCTGGTCAGACAATGCCCAGAATTGCCGCGTAGCAACGAACAAAGTCCTCACCTTCCTTCGTCAACTGGGATTCAAAGTCAACTTCGGAAAATCCCGCCTGGTCCCGAAGACCAAGTTTCAATGGCTGGGTCTACAATGGGACCTATGCTCCCATACGCTGTGCCTCCTCAAAGCCAAAAGGAAAGAGATTGCGAGGAAGACGAGGCAATTTCTCAGGGAGAAGTTGACCTCCAGAAGGAACCAAGAGAGGATCCTAGGTTCCTTGCAGTTCGCCTCCGTGACAGACATTGTCCTACGGTCCAAACTCAAGGACATAAACAGAGTGTGGAGATCCAGAGCAACCGCAAAACGCCGCGACAGACGTGCCCGCCTTCCCCCACTCCTGAAGAAAAGTCTACAGCCTTGGACGAAGGTCAAGAGTCTCTCCAAGTCGGTTCCCTTACAACATCCGGTCCCGGGACTCGTCGTCCACACAGACGCCTCCTTAACAGTGTGGGGAGGTTACTCCGAACACAAGAAAGTCCAAGGGTTATGGTCATCAGTCTTCCGACACATGCACATCAACGTCCTCGAGGCCATGGCAGTCTTCCTCACTTTAAAACGTCTTAATCCAGCCAGGAATCTCCATATCAGACTGGTTCTCGACAGTGCAGTCATAGTTCACTGTCTCAACAGAGGAGGCTCCAGATCAGCCCAAATAAACCACGTCATGTTGCAGATTTTCTCCATGGCAGCAATGCACAAGTGGCACCTGTCAGCAGTCCATCTAGCAGGAGTCCGGTCTGTGGTAGCGGACTCCCTTTCCCGGACGACTCCGCTAGAGTCGGAATGGTCACTAGACCATCGATTCTTCCAGTGGATACTATCTCAAGTCCCGGGTCTCCAGGTGGATCTGTTTGCGACGGAATTCAATCGCAAACTAGATTGTTACGTAGCCCCCAACCTGGACCCTCAGGCTTATGCCACGGACTCTATGATTCTAGATTGGAATACCTGGAAGACGATTTATCTGTTTCCTCCGGTGAATCTCCTGCTGAAAGTTCTGCACAAACTCAGATCCTTCAAAGGTCGAGTGGCTCTCGTAGCCCCCAACTGGCCCAAGAGCAATTGGTTCCCCTTGTTGCTAGAGCTAGGTCTCAGCCCCTGGCGGATTCCCAATCCAGTGCTCACACAGACAGTACAAACTCGCAATGTGTTCGCTTCCTCAAGGATTCTGAATGCCCTAACTTTATGGACTTCATGAAGTTCGCAGCCCAACGAGGTGCGAGCATCGATCCTTCGAATACTATTTTCCTGGAATCCGACAAAAGGGAATCTACTCTCCGACAATATGACTCAGCTGTCAAGAAATTAGCTAAGTTCTTGAGAGATTCCCAGGTTGAGAAAATAACAATGAACCTAACTGTGACATTCTTCCGGACCCTCTTCGAATCAGGTCTGGCAGCCAGTACCATTACTACAATTAAGTCAGCCTTAAAAAAGATCTTCCATATTGGTTTTGGCATTGATTTAACGGATTCATATTTCTCATCCATTCCGAAAGCTTGTGCCAGGCTAAAACCTTCCACTTGCCCTAGTGCAGTTTCCTGGTTTTTAAACGATGTTCTTAAGCTGGCCTCTGACACTCCAAATGAATCCTGTAACTATATGGCATTATTAAGAAAGTCACTTTTCCTTTTGAGCCTCGCCTCTGGCTCCAGAATCTCGGAATTGTCAGCTTTATCTAGAGACCCAGGTCACATAGAGTTTCTCCTTTCCGGTGAGGTCCTTCTCTCCCCTAACAAAGTGTTCCTGGCTAAAAATGAGGATCCCCAGAACAGGTGGTCCCCCTGGAAGATTGTTCCGCTTCCTAGGGATCCATCCCTGTGTCCAGTTACCACCCTGAAATCCTACTTAAGTAGAACTTCCACTACAACCACAGGGCCCTTATTTATTAGAGAGCACGGAGGAACTATTACCCTTAAAGGAATCAGGCAACAAATTCTTTATTTTTCAATATTAAACTTAGCCGGTGATTATATAAGCTGCAACTCTGTTGCTCGACAGAAAACTCTACGTTAAAAATCCGCCAGCGATCGCAATGCAGGTAGGGGGTGTACTTCAACAGCGCCATCTGTCGTGCAGGTACTCAGTACTCAATGTAAACACAGAACTCAATTTTCTCTCTGTCGGGCTACCGGCAAGACCTACTAATTCGCTGTTACTAACTGGATTTGTTTTCACAACTATTTGGTGAAGTACACTATTCTAGTTTTGAGCTTTCGCTATGCAGGTGTTTTATCTTCATCTCAAAACTTGAACTCGTTTTGGATAGATTTAATTATGGTGACAAAGAGAGTATGGACTCTCTTTCACTTTTAAATGGCCGACCCTTCCCTTAGACGGAAGTGTGTTTAGGTTTTTAATATTTTTGCTTAACACGTTATAGATCTATATATTTTATATCTCTCCGCCTTTATTAGGCCTCTTCGATTAACTTTCCATTTATTATAAACATATAAAAATAAATTTTTATGTTTTGTTTATATGCGACCTTTCCTGATAGTAGGCGGTCCTAACTTGGAACCGAAGTTAATCAACGTTGAGCCCGTTATATCGTATTTAGCCTTTAAAGAATTTAAAACTTTTTAAATGTAATGTTTTATGAAAGAATTTCTTTGATAGTCTTCGTACTGTTTTCAAAGATGAACTAACGTTTAGACTACGCAGTTGTTGACGTTCAGGACGTTCAACATGCGCTCTATCGTTACGATAGAGAGAGAGTGTATCACGGTTTCACTTTGCAGTAAGAGTAAATCGATTCTGACGTTTTGTTCATTCTTTCTTAGCTTAAATGTTTTAAATTCTAAATTAAAGGAACTTTTTATTTGGAAAACCTTTCAGTTTTTTCCTTTAGTCAAATAACATGTTTTTTTTGACGATATATAATTGGGCTCTTCTCTTCTCTTAGGTGCGAAATCAAGAGAGAAAGAGAGAGAGAGATAGAGACGGAGGGAGAGAGAGGAGAGAAAACGTTCCGTTCAAGCGGGTAACGTTGTTCTCGTGTTACTCTCGTCCCTAGTCTCTGTACGGGGAGAAAGGTAAAACGTTTCTAGGGTTTTATTCTTGTCCCCAGGCTATGTGCGGTGAGAGATTGAAAACGTAGTTTATGTGAACTAGCGTTTAGTCTCTTTCCCAGCCACTGAATTTTTTATCTTGATATATGTTTTCTGTTTTTTTGCTAGTATTAATGAGCTGCATTTTACGACTGATTTCGCAATTACTACCTTTTAATGAAGGGTAGAATTGCGTGTTTCAGGTAGAAATCAGTAAAAGTTTCGATTTCAGTGAAATAAGTGCAAAACAGAAAATCGATAAAGTGATATGCGCAAAGTGTTACAGTGTTGCGTCCGCGGGTTCGTCTGTTCGTGCCTGTCGTTCACCTAGTCCGGGACCTCTTGCAAGCTCCCAAGCCCAGGGGAGAAGTAATGTCGAACGACTTATGGGTTCGAGAGGCCTTGATCAACGAACAGACGTTTTCCCTCTGTGGTTTCGGGCGTATCTACCCAAGATCGCCCCACCCACTCTAAGACGAGAGAGCCCATTTATTCCTCGTCTGCGGAAGAGGTTTCTCGTAAGAAACCATGGACCAAGGTCTCGCGGCTTATTAAGCGCAAGTCGGTCCTTTCCGCGCAAGTCCAACGGCCCAGTTGTAGCCACTGGGTCAGTTCGGACTCGCTGCAGTCTTCCGACGACTGCTCACCTCCTAAGAGAGGCAAAGCGGTACCGCATCAGGCAGTCACACCGTCTGTTGCCGCACCTGCTCCTGTAGACCCTAAGTGGTCTTTGCTGCAGACCATGCAGTCTCAGTTAACGTCATTGATGCAGGACTTTCGTGCGGAGAAGGTTGACACTACACCAACCTCTAGCCTACAACCAACCACGGTTGTGCGTCCTGTGGACGCTGAGGCGACCTTCTGCCGCACTCCAAGAGAGTCCCGCCACCCATGCATTCCAGTGTACCCTGCCAGCCGCATGTTGACGTTCAGCGACGCACGGAACCTTCCGTTGACGTTCGCGAGGTACAACAACAGTCTAAGTTGTTTTGTTTTGACGCGGTGCGTCAACCTCCGCATTCTAGAGTTGTTTTGACTGCTCAGTCTAGACAGTCAAAGCAGTCTCGAGTGGACACTGTACGTCCTCACACACCTGTTGTGGTTGACAGTTCAGTTGTTGACAGTTCACAGACTGTCAAGCAGTTACATGACGTTGCCTTCTGGTCTGCTACTTATGCACCAGTGAGAGACTCACTGAGGTAACCTAGCTTTTATCGGACAAGGTTCCTGTAGATGAGGAAGTTGCTGTTCTCCCTCCTACTGATATTCCCTTGAGGACTCTGTCAGATGGAGAGGAGCCTTAAGCTGCTTAGCCTCCTATGGACTTTAATTAAATCATGATGATATTTTTTAAGGATCTTCGTCCGGATCTTGTAACTGCTGCTCCTCGTTCGCCTTAACGTCAGAACTTACACTAGGCCTAGCTACTTCGAAGCCGTTGTTTTTAAGCTAGTGCTCTCTCGCTCTCCTAGAGAGCGTTACGTTGGCTAGGCGACTGGTTTTTGCACCAGGAGGAGTTTTAGGGATACAGCCTTTGATTTCCCTTCTTTTAAACTGGCTTATAGAGCGAGAGTCTGATATGACACGAGAGAAGTTCTCGGCTTGGGAGTTCATGCCTCTGCCTAGATAGACTTCTCAATTCTGGTAGACTCGCCCTGGCGCCTAGCCAGGAGACGCTCCAAGTTGTTTACAGGTCAACTTCTCAGCTTTTGTCGAGCCTTTGAAGTTTTGCTGTACTATTATGTCACATAACAAGGCTTTCAGGGATGGTAAACGGTTCCGCCTCAGTCGCTAACCCCGTCTGTTGCCACACCTGCTCCCGTAGACCCTAAATGGGCTTTGCTGCAAGACATGCAGTCCAAGCTTGCGTCCTTGATAGAGGACTTAAATGCGGAGAAGAACCTTCTGGCCAACAACCTTCCAACCGGTCGGTTGTGCGCCCTGTTGACGCTGAGGTAACCTACTCGCGTCTGCCAGTTGAGGTGGTTCCTCCTTCTGGCCAACAACCTTCCAACCGGTCGGTTGTGCGCCCTGTTGACGCTGAGGTAACCTACTCGCGTCTGCCAGTTGAGGTGGTTCCTCCACCGATGCGACCCAGTGTGGGTTGCCAGCCGCACGTTGACGTTAAGCGACGCTCGGAGGTGGTTGTTGACGTTCAGGACGTTCAACAACCAGCAGAGGTGACTTGTTGTGACGCAGTGCGTCAACCTCAGCAACCCGGTAGGGTGTTGACTGCACAACCCAGACGGTCTAGACAGTTTCGGGTTGACGCTGTACTTCCTCGCGCACCCATGGTTGTTGACAGTTCACAGACTGTGCAGCAGTTCCATGATATTGCGTCCGGCTCCGTCACGCATCCACCAGTGCGACCGGATTCAGCGAGTCAGACGTTGCCCACTCTTTTGCCGTTTCCTCATCAGTTTCGGATGAGGAACCCTCTGATGAGGACGTTGCTGAACAAGACGATCAGCCCCCAGTCCTGCTATCCATCCAGAAGATGCTGAAGAAGGAACGCTGCTCAGTCAGGCTGTGGATGAGTCTGGTAGGGACGCTGTCATCCGTGGATCAATTTGTGTCACTAGGAAGACTACACCTCCGTCCTCTTCTATACCATCTAGCTTTTCACTGGAAAAAGGACAAGACGCTAGAAGCGGTCTCGATCCCGGTTTCCGGAAAGATAAAGTCTTGTCTGACTTGGTGAAAGGACTATATCAACCTAAGAGAGGGTCTTCCCCTGACTGTTCAGACTCCCAACCACGTTCTCTTCTCGGACGCATTGTACGTAGGCTGGGGTGCGACATTAGACGGTCGGGAATGCTCGGGATTATGGAACTCGATTCAAAGGACAATGCATTTCAACTGCAAGGAGCTACTGGCAGTACGTCTGGCCTGGAAAAGCTTCAGGTCTCTCCTTCAAGGCAAAGTGGTGGAGGTAAACTCGGACAACACCACGGCTTTGGCGTACATCTCCAAGCAAGGAGGGACCTACTCTCTGACGTTGTACGAGATCGCAAGGGACCTCCTCACCTGGTCAAAAGGTCTAGACATATCACTAGTAACGAGGTTCATCCAAGGCAACTTGAATGTCATGGCAGATTGTCTCAGTCGGAAGGGACAAATAATTCCAACAGAATGTACCCTCCACAAGGATGTATGCAAGAGACTTTGGGCCACCTGGGGCCAGCCAATCATAGATCTCTTCGCAACCTCGATGACCAAGAGGCTCCCAATATTTTGCTCACCAATCCCGGACCCAGCAGCAGTTCATATAGAGGCCTTTCTCCTAGATTGGTCACATCTAGATCTATATGCATTCCCTCCGTTCAAGATTGTCAACAAGGTACTGCAGAAGTTCGCCTCTCACGAAGGGACAAGGTTGACGCTAGTTGCTTCCCTCTGGCCCGCGAGAGAATGGTTCACCGAGGTACTTCGATGGCTAGTAGACATTCCCAGAACACTTCCCCTAAGGGTGGACCTTCTACGTCAGCCACGCGTAAAGAAGGTACACCAAGGCCTCCACGCTCTTCGTCTGACTGCCTTCAGACTATCGAAAGACTCTCGAGAGCTAGAGGCTTTTCGGAGGAGGCAGCCAGAGCGATTGCTAGAGCAAGGAGAACATCCACCCTTAGAGTCTACCAATCGAAGTGGGAAATCTTCCGAAACTGGTGCAAGTCAGTATCCGTATCCTCGACCAGTACCTCTGTAACTCAAATAGCTGACTTCCTCTTATATCTGAGGAAAGAACGATCTCTTTCAGCTCCCTCTATCAAGGGTTACAGAAGCATGTTGGCATCAGTCTTCCGTCACAGAGGCTTAGATCTTTCCAACAATAAAGATCTACAGGACCTCTTTAAGTCTTTTGAGACCACGAAGGAGCGTCGTTTGGTTACACCTGGTTGGAATTTAGACGTGGTACTAAGATTCCTTATGTCAGACAGGTTCGAACCGCTACAATCAGCCTCCCTGAAAGATCTCACCTTAAAGACTCTTTTCCTGGTATGCTTAGCCACAGCTAAAAGAGTCAGGGAGATTCATGCCTTCAGCAAGAACATCGGATTCTCATCCGAAACGGCTACATGTTCTACAACTTGGTTTTCTAGCCAAAAACGAGCTGCCTTCTCGGCCTTGGCCAATATCGTTCGATATTCCAAACTTATCGTATGGTTGGAAATGAACTAGAAAGAGTCTTATACCCTGTAAGAGCTCTTAAGTTCTATTTAAAACGAACTAAACCTTTACGAGGCCCGTCTGAAGCTTTATGGTGTTCAGTTAAGAAACCATCTTTGCCTAGTCAAAGAATGCTTTATCCTATTTTATCAGACTGTTAATACGAGAAGCTCATTCCCATCTGAATGAGGAAGACCAAGCTTTGCTGAAGGTAAGGACACACGAAGTTAGAGCTGTCGCAACTTCCGTGGCCTTTAAACAAAATAGATCTCTGCAAAGTATAATCGACGCAACCTATTGAAAAAGCAAGTCAGTGTTCGCGTCTTTTTATCTTAAAAATGTCCAGTCTCTTTACGAGAACTGCTACTCTCTGGGACCATTCGTAGCAACGAGTGTAGTAGTGGGTGAGGGCTCAACCACTACAATTCCCTAATTCCATAACCTTTTTAATCTTTCTCTTGAAATGTTTTATTTTTGTTTTTGGGTTGTCCGGAAGGCTAAGAAGCCTTTCGCATCCTACTTGATTTGGCGGGTGGTCAAAGTAATTTCTTGAGAAGCGCCTAGATTAGAGGTTTTGATGAGGTCCTGTTGTATGGGTTGCAACCCTTGATACTTCAGATCCTAGGGGTCGCTCAGCATCCTAAAAGGATCGCGAGGCTCCGTAAGGAAGACGTACTTAAAAAGGCAGAGTAATTGTTCAAGTCGACTTCCTTACCAGGTACTTATTTATTTTATGTTTGTTATTTTGAATAACTGCTAAAATGAAATAAAAAATCCTTAGCTCATAATAATGTAAACAATTATTGCTGGTCTCTACCCACCCCCCTGGGTGTGAATCAGCTTATATAATCACCGGCTAAGTTTAATATTGAAAAATGTTATTTTTATAATAAAATAAATTTTTGAATATACTTACCCGGTGATTATATATTAAAGGACCCTCCCTTCCTCCCCAATAGAGACCCAGTGGACCGAGGAGAAAATTGAGTTCTGTGTTTACATTGAGTACTGAGTACCTGCACGACAGATGGCGCTGTTGAAGTACACCCCCTACCTGCATTGCGATCGCTGGCGGATTTTTAACGTAGAGTTTTCTGTCGAGCAACAGAGTTGCAGCTTATATAATCACCGGGTAAGTATATTCAAAAATTTATTTTATTATAAAAATAACATTTTATTAAACAATCTAATCCTCAATCATTCCCACATGTCCATGATATTCGAGCTGTGGCTACCTCAATTAATTTTTTCCACCATATGAAATTTGATGAGCTCTCAAAATATACCGGTAGGAAGTCCCCTAAAGTTTTCAAGCGCCACTACCTAAAACCTTTAGAAGCTCTTAGATTTGCCACAGTAGCTGCGGGGAATGTAGTTCCTCCCGTGGGTACTGAGTCCTAATCACAAAGTCTTGCTCTATCCTCTTTCCCTCCTGCCTGGCTTACCTGTTGTTCCTACCTGTTTTATTTACCATGATGTATTATTTATTATTCAATTGATCGATTTCTCGAATTATTTTGATTTCACTTGTTTTTGAAATCCCAGAGCTGATCTTCCTTTGTTATGTTAATTATTTATATCTATGATTGCATGCTTTACTGCATTTTGCTTACCAACCTGTATTAACATTATTCATACCTGTTGACTTTCCGTTCGGGTTTCATTTTGTTTATGTATCATGTCTAATTGTCTCTGTCTTTTACGTGTTGATCTGTTTACGGGTTTCCTTGTCCCTCTTTTTTTATATTAAAATTCATCAGCTATATTAATTTTGTGTTATTCCCTCCAGGTAGTTAGCCTTATTGGGTCCCCATTCTCTGGTACGATTTCACTGGCCGACACGGGTCGGAGCCCAGAAAAGGGATTTTGACGAAGGAAAAATCTATTTTTGGGCGAGAGACCCGTGTCGCTCAGTGAACCCGCCCGTCCCTCCCTAATTGGGCCCCAATCTGGGGTGCTATAAGGAGTGACGTCACTGGCGTGGGTTGGTTAGTAGTAGTACGAGGTTGAACGGCGCCTCGCTGTTCGGGGATTTTGACAGGAGACAACTAAATGGTGCGAGGCCTCTGGTTGTGATTTATCGCGCCCCAGTATTATATTGACACCTTATACAGGTGAGCGAGCTGGGTTCAACCTGGCATTCCCATGCAATTTTTTCTCTGGTAATATATAGCAGTTATATACCTTAGAAATAGTGCTAAAGGAGCATTTCACTGGGCGACACGGGTCTCTCGCCCAGAAATAGATTTTTCCTTCGTCAAAATCCCTTTTATGTCCCCAATACCTTTTAGAGGGAGGGTATTGGATAAGTCTTTAAGAACAATAGGTTCTGTACTTGAGTTCCTATGTTAAAGACAAGCCACACTGTTAGTTCCACTCACACACAAGCTTCTGCAGGCCGCTATCAGTGCATTACCTCATATCGGCACTTGATTTTAGCGAGGGTAGGGTCCCTTCTACTATTGATCACAGATCGAAATAGAGAGGACCCCGGGCCATGACCAAGGCCAGTTGGTGAGGACTTCCTCCCTCCTAAGAGTAAGTTACCCTATAAATAACGGAGGGTTTGTATCTACGTCGGAACAAATAACAAATTTGTATTTTTCCTAGTATACAAACCTGGAGCTATTTATACAAATTGGCCCGCCACCCTGTCCCCCGAGAAGTCCTGCCATAAAGCAAAGTGGTTACTCAGCCGAGAGGTGTGAGTGAGCGGGATAGCCAGTCTACCCCACTCCCCACCCGCTAACTAGCGGATGGGGTAGTTATCCCTCACTAAAATTATCGTGGCTCGTCTTTCAGCTGCGCCGAAAGTATACCCTATAAATAGCTCCAGGTTTGTATACTAGGAAAAATAAAAATTACTTACAAATTTGTTATTTTTATGATGTTTCTATTTTATTGCATGGAATAACTGCTTAGATGATACTGGGTGAAAATAAATTGATCCCCAGAATAATTACGAGATTATTTTGTAGAATGTGGCATGAAGAGGCAAAACCTGATAAATGGGAGTTGGGAGGGTTGGTAAAAATGGCAAAAAAAGTAGACATGACTGATTGCAATAATTACAGACCCATCACACTAGCGTCAATTAGGAAAATATCATCATCATGCCATACGCCTATTGACGGAAAGGGCCTCAGTTAGATTTCACCAATCATCTCCATCTTCAGCTTTTAAATCAATACTTCTCCATTTGTCCTCTCCTACTTCACACTTCATGGTCCTGAGGGAAGTGAGTCTGAATCTTCTTAAGTTTTCCAGTGCCTTGTTGAGCCCAGTTGAAAGTTTAGTGAACTGATCTCTATTTGGTAGTGTGAAAAGCATGAAAATATGAAAATATATAGTATGCTTATTCTAGAGACTAGAGAGAAAGATTGTTGAAAAGCTGAAGGATAAACAAGCAGGATGTAGAAAAGGTAGAAGTTGTGCTGACTAAATTTTAATTTTGAGACATGTACAGCAATGTGTATAATATAGAAATCCACTTTTGATGACATTTGTGGACTATGAATAAGCCTTTGATAATGTGCACCGGCATTTGTGGACTATGAAAAAGCCTTTGATAGTGGGCTCCGGTCAACTTTGTGGAGAATCTTGCGTCATTATGGAATTCCTCTTAAATGTGTGAATTTGATTAAGTCTGTTCATGAGCATACCAAGTGCAAAGTTAATGTTAGTGGTGTCTTATCAAATGAATTTTCAGTGAATAGCGAAGTACTCCAAGGAAATTTGTTGTCACCTACGTTGTTTATCCTCCTCAAGGATTTTGTAATGCGTAGAACAGTCAGAGTTGGTGGAGAATGACTTAACTGGATAGGTAATAGGAAATTAGCAGACCTAGAGTATGCTGATGATGCTGAATACCACAGGATTTGCAATGCTTGCTTACCAGAATGCATGAAATATCACAAGAGGTTGGCCTCAAGAAAGACAGATATAATGAGAATGGAGTATGCAGTGGAAGATGAAATATCATTGGAAGGAGGAAGGATTAATGAGGTATAATAATTATAATACAGTATTTAGGAACTATAATCTCCAATACAGGGTCTTTAGTATCAGAGTTAAGTGAAAGATTGAAAAAAGAAATTAGACAGTTGCTAGGTTGAGTGAAAATTGGAAATCAAATTGCCTGAAATTGCATATAAAAATCAGGCTAATATATCAGTTTAGTGAGATCAATGTTACTGTATGGACATGAGTCTTGGTATGACAATGAAACAATCCTCAACAGATTTAATAAATTTGAGAACAAATCTCTCAGAAGGATATTGGGAGTTAAATGGCAGGACAGGATTAGAAGTGAAACTATAAGAGAGATTACTGGAGTTCCATATGTGGATGAGATCATGGTGAGGGGTAGATGAAGATGGTTTGAGCATGCTCTTCGCACTCCCCAAGAGAAATTAGTTCACCAAACATTTAAATGAACTCCACAAGGCACTAGAAGAGTTGGAAAACCCAGACCTACATGGCTGAGGACTATGAAGCGTGAAGTAGATGTTGAAGGGGGAAGTATTGAATTAAATGCTTAAGATAGAGACGACTGGCGAAGTCCAACCAAGGCCCTTTTGTGTCAATAGGCATAGGAGGAGATGATGATGATGACTTCAGTTGTACTTTTTCCCTATCTAGTTTTCTTCTACACAAGAAGTTCTATGTGTATGCTCATTTTTCTATAGTATTTGAAGATATAGAATGAGTATTCTGTATATTGCTTGCCATAGTACCTGTACAGTGAGCCCTCGTTTATCGCGGTAGATAGGTTCCAGACCCGACCGCGATAGGTGAAAATCCGCGAAGTAGTGACACCATATTTACGTATTTATTTAACATGTATATTCAGACTTTTAAAACCTTCCCTTGTACGTAGTACTGTTAAAAAACTACCCTTTAATGTACAGAACACTTAATGCATGTACTACAGTACCCTAAACTAAAACAGGCACAAATATTAAAGGCGATTTTATATCATGCGTTTCCTAAACACGCCAAAAAGCACGATAAAAAATGGCAACCAATGTTTTGTTTACGTTTATCTCTGATCATAATGAAGAAACAAACGCATTTACACATCTGTGTATAGGTTAGTTTTTGCATCGATTATATTGATTATTCAGTACAGTATGTTGATTTTGTTATTACCAATGTTTTACTTAATTTTTCTTAGGACTTCCAAATGAAATGTTTTTCTTTATGACGCCGCCTGAAACGGCGGCCTCATAAAGTACACTCAGTAAACAACCACGCTCAGTAAACAAACGAAGGCATTTAATGCGCATGATGAAAGTGATAAATAATGATATTACAGTAAAAGCTTTTAGAAAATATGTCATTACAAATATTATTCATCGTTTCTATATAAAATCATACAGTACATACGTAGCAAAGCAGGAAAACAATTTACGAGAGAGAGAGAGAGAGAGAGAGAGAGAGAGAGAGAGAGAGAGAGAGAGAGAGAGAGAGAGAGAGATTTGTTTTACGCGCGTAAATGTAAATTTTAAACAAAAAAATATGATTGGTTATAACATGTATATTCAGACTTTTAAAACCTTCCCTTTAACTTAATGCATACTAAACTAAAACAGGCACAAATATTAAAATGTTAGAATATTAAAGTAAAACATGTATAAAAAAAATAAAGATTGTTACTGTACTCACCACGAAAGAAGTTGAAGAAAAACTTGAATGATAATGGCGATGAATTTGCTGCACAGTAGAAATGATGATGATGAAGCTGATGATGTCTTCCACTGTGCAGCCAATGATAGTATTTTACGTCTCTTCAGACGGAGGTGTCTTTTCCTGGGACACCTCTTCAACTTCTTCCTGGGACACTTCTTCAATTTCTTCCGAAGGCGTAGTAGCAGGAGGAACTGGCTCTTTTTTGCGAGGCTGGAAGAACATTGTGATCGGAAGTTGCAGCCGCTGCTTCTTTTTTCGCTCAAAGAGCATCCTGTAGGGAGTCATGTCGTCATTGATCTTGTTGCAGAATTGCATAGACCGAACCATATCCTCGTCCCACTCTTGCGACATTTCTTTCAACTCCTTCGCATGGTTGCAGAGCTTGGCAAGCCGTTCTAATGTTAAGCCCGTTTCTTCGACATTTTCTTGGGTCTCTTCCTGCATTTCACTGTCTTCTTCACTGGCCGATTTCGTCAGGTCTTCTAGGTCTGCGTCAGTTAGCGGCTGGGAATGGCAGTCTAACAACTCGTCGACGTCTTCAGTCGTCATGTCGCCAAACCCGTCACCTCCAATTATCGCAGCCAACTGCACAGATTTGCGTATTGCAGAGTGTTGAATTTCAGACGGTGTAAATCCCTCGTCGTCGTAAACAATCTGGGGCCACAACTTCTTTCAGCTCGCATTAACGGTTGCAGGTTTCATTTCTTGCAGTGCCTTCTGAATGTTCTACAGGCACGTGGCTATTGTGTGCTTCCGCCAGTACGCCTTCAAATTGAAATTTTCATCTTCATCTTCTTGGGCAGCATCCACACACGCAACGAGGTCCTCCAAGGTATTCTTCGTGTAGAGGGCCTTGAACGCCCTGATAACCCCCTGGTCCATCGGTTGAATTAATGACGTGGTGTTGGGTGGCAGGAACTCAACCTGAATGCCCTCATGCGACAGGTCAGTTGCGTGTCCACCAGCGTTATCCATAAGGAGAAGGATCTTAAATGGCAAGCCCTTCTCTAAGAGATATTTACTGACTTGCGGGATAAAACGCTGGTAGAACCAGTTGGAGGTCAGCATCTTCGTAATCCATGCTTTTTGATTATGCATCCAGTACACGGGAAGGAGATTCTTATTTTTATTTTTCAAAGCGCGAGGATTTTTCGACTTGTAAATAAGCCCCGGCTTTAGCAAAAATCCAGCAGCATTGCCACACATCATGAGGGTAACGCGATCTTTGAATACTTTAAAGCCAGAGGCTTTGGCTTCTTCTTTGAACAGGAAAGTTCGCGACGGCATTCTCTTCCAAAACAAGCCGGTCTCATCCATATTAAACACTTGTTCCGGCTTGTATCCACCTTCAGCGATAATGTTCTTGAACGTCTCGTTCGCGTAAGTTTCAGCAGCAGCAGTGTCAGCGGAAGCAGCCTCGCCATACAGGGAAACGCTTTTCAGGCCGAAGCGTTTCTGAAACTTCGCGAACCATCCTTTGCTGGCGGAAAAACGTTGTTTCTGAGGCTGGGAATCAGTGGATGTCCCTGGTTGAGGTTCATCTACATCATCTTCTTCTTCAGCATGGTCGCCATCGTCGTCTTGAGGTTCCTTTGCCGCAAAATTCTCATACAAGCTCAAAGCCTTGGTTCGGATGGTGTTCGTATCCCTGGCTATGTTCTTCTTCCGGCAGTCGGCAATCCAGACTGCTAAAGCACCTTCCATGCGTACGATCGTTTTATTACGCGTGGTAACGACTCGCTTCGCTGATCTGCTAATGGTGATGGCAGCCGTCTTTCTAATGTTCGCCTCGTCCTTCATGATGTAGCGAACGGTGGATTTGTTCACGCCAAAATGGCGGGCTGCGGCCGCGTAACTTCTGCCTTCTTTTAACATATCGAGAATCGTCACCTTCTCAGCAATCGTCATCATCTTTTGGTGGCGTTTACGCTCACTACCAGCCTTAGCAGAAGCAGAACGCTTGGGAGCCATTGTACAGTAGGGGTTAAACAGAAAGTTCAACAAAAAGTTCAACTTAAAACAGTCACGCACAGCACAGATTAAAGTTCACAATAACGTAGCAGCATCTACATGGTGAGAGAGCGGCGAACGAAGTGGCCGCGAAAAGATGCTGGAGGTTGGAGAAGCGGTCAAAACACCAATCACAGGCTAGATTACAAAACTTGTGTACTGATTCGTCATCTATCAGCGCTTGAACCAATCACAATCCGTCTTACATGCTACGTAGTAGTTACCAATTCAAATACAAGGTACCCTACATATACAGCTTTACGTATGCTATTTTACGCTTGTTTTGTTGTAGGATATGTACGCTTATTCGAGATGTGATTTTTGCAACAAAGAATATTATTGGATGCAGTACTACGTACGTATACATACAAAAGATTCATGAAAAAGATGCACATCCATTACATTTGTAGTACAGTAGTAGCCATCAGCAGCCTTACACCATTCAAATACGGTATGACTGCATCTGATTTGCGTTTCATGTTCGATTTGATTTTACTACGTACTGTATACTGAAATATCGTATGATCACATTCTCTTTTCGTGTTTTATTTCTTTCTGTACTGAATTATATGTCATATGTAATGCAATGAACCATCAGTACTAATTACAGTATTAATGGAATTACAGGTAACGAAACATCGTATTTGGGGTCTTCATATATCGCAGTATTTTCGAAATTTCCGGAAAATCCGCGATATGTTTATATATATGGGTTATGAAAAAAATCCGCTAAGTGGTGAATCCGCGATGGTCGAACCGCGAAGTAGCGAGGACTCACTGTACAACATTTCATGTTACATGTGTACTGTACAAATGAATTGATTAACATGGTTTATTATTTCATTCCTTTTCACTTGAAATTTTCTTCTTTTTTACAGATAAAGAAGCCTTCAGAGAAGATGCAAATAATTCTTTGGATGAATTTTGGAAAAATTTGAGTAAGTATTATTATACAGTAGCCTAAAGTTTTGAATTAATCTAAGTCTTGGAACGGTTACAATTTTTGTTTCTAAACTAATACAAACCATCGTCCTTAAAGTGAAGCATAGCTCAAACAGCAATTAAAATTCAGTAAGGTAATTATAACTATGATTGGCTGGGGGGGATACCCCACTCACCAATGTCTAGTTGTCCAATGTATGGTTGTTTCTGGGTAAAACCAGCAAGAAGTCTGACAGTCTGCCAATCTACAACTACCAGTGTTACTCTTGCTTCTTTTATGCCAAAGATTAAGCTGAAGGAAGTGTCGAGCACTTCAGGTATATTATTCGCAGATCAGAGTATGCCGGTTATCCATTCTAATCCTATTCTGTGTCCTAAACAAACTTTTTTGTGTAACCCCGTAATATTTAGTGTTGTACAGTCTAATATTGCTGCAGATGCAGCAGTTGCGAGTTATAGGTCCTTTTTGGAATAGGATCAGATCATGTAGCACCAGATGTATTATGTTTGATAGTAGTATCTTAGTTAGAACCGTCCTATATAGGGGAGTGTAATTTTGATATGCCCACAATGATTCTGGTAGGCTGGCGTTAATGCCATGTTAGAAGCACGCTACTTCTGCTAAGGAGGTTAGTCTTTGGAGCAATTACTAGCTCTGACCTGTGTTAAAGGCTTCCATCGGTACCCGGGAAAGGGGTAGAATTCCGGGGAAGCTCAGGAGCTGAAGATAATTTCCTTCCTGCAGCTTCCATCTGATTTAAGCTAGATGAAGTCTCCACTTCATAACTCGAGGTTGAACTAGAGGCAAGTCAAGAATGAGGCCTTTTGACCTAGTCCAAGGGGTACTAAATTCAGATGAAACTGAACTCTCAGGCAACAGTCGGTAGTCAAAATCAGGTGGCAGAAAGCCAGAAAAGTCATGATCGAGGTGAATGAACACTGCAGTTAGAAAAAGGGCTTTCTTTACTAGCAGGTTTTGCAATTTTTGGATGGAATTCCTAGAACTAGCAGAAAATAGTTCCAACAGCAGGATACTGAATACTTCCCAAAATTTCTAACTAGCTGGGGGATGAGTAGCATTTTCCTCCCAGAAACAGATTAAAAACAAGGTTCATAAACTTCTGGCACAGAAGAGGGAACCACCAATTCAGAAGTCAAAATCGGAACTGTCCTCCCACATTTGTAGGACCATATGATTCCGACCTATTTCCGACTTTGAGTAAGACTTCAGTTAGGAGTGTAACTTTTCCTTTGTCGTCGGAACCTTATACAATCTCGAGACAAAAGATATGATGCGACAACATAAGCCACACAAAATAAGTAACTATCACTACAGGAGTCAGAACTATCTGAGATATATAACAAAGTTGGACTAGTATCAACAAGTCCTGAACTACAGTCAAGACTCGTTCTTCGCGATATTTAGGTTACAGACACAAGCGCGAAAAGCGAATTTTCACGAAAAAATGCTGCACTGGGGTGGGCTAACTCCTAACCTAAAACGTCACTGCCCCTTGCCACAAGAGGGTGCCAGAGCTGATGACTAACACAGTAAATACTGCCTAATATTGTTTTAATTTTGTTTCTACAACCGCTTATAATCATATGTACAGTGTACAGTACATTTTTGGGCTCAAGCCATGTCGTCCTGATGGAAGTTCCTATAGGGTAGCTTCCTTGGGTATATTTGACTACGGTGATATTCCCAGAGAATTTACCTTAAGGTACCCAGAATTCTAACTCCTAGAGCGAATATCCCTAAATAAATGAACCAGGGATATCGCGAAATATCAGAGGACGTATTCTTGACACGCCACATAGCAATCTGCACCCCGAACAGAATTAACACTTCGAAAGGGTCAAGTGGCAAGAAAACGCAAAACGAGAAAGAAAGGAGAGCCGCTCGTAAGGTACCTCTCCTCTTTCGCTTCGTATGCGTGCATAGCGCCGCCGACGGCGCCATCTGTATTCCTTTTTGCGTAGCTCAACAACTCGGTGTTTTCCCTGTGTTATCTCGTAATTCTTGGATTATTTTCAACATCATGATGCTTTCTCCAACTTCTTCTGCCTCTGATAAGTTGAGTATTATCTCTTTTATGTATAAATGTAAGCTCTTGGTGATTTTAAGATATTTCGATAGCGATATTTTCGTTACAAGAGCTGTTGCCTACCGGAGGCATCCTGGACGCTGTCGCTCGCCATGCATGAGTCATTTAGTTACCCAGAGCGACGTTCCCGGCTGTTATGCTTTAATAATTTTAGCTATTTAGCTCTACATAGGAATTCTTTATATGATGCTATTAGTATTTTCGTTTCGGCGAATGATTTACCGATCCTGGCCTACGCTAGGCCTTGTAGCCTAGACGTTTGGCCCTAGTACTTTCATGCATGATATTCAGATTTCCGAGTGTTTTAAAATCTTATTGAAGCTTTAGGCAGTTTTATACATTTAAGATATTGTTGATTTTTCTTCCAAGATGGTATACGAGTGAGTTTTGGTGATTTAGGTAATCGATTCTCTTCGCGCCTAGGCTAGTTGCCTATGGGGCCCTAGTATACTTTCTCACACTCCCCGGTTGCTCTCTTCTCCTTGGAGAATATGTGCAATCCCTTTTCCCTCTGTTTAAGCCTTGGGCTTAACCCTAATGGTTTATCTGAATTGACATTTAGATACTGTACAACTATATTAGGGTGTCTCTGTTCTTTCCTGTTTCCAGTAAGTCTGGCTTCAGGAGGGGGCAGGACATCAGAGTTTTTTAGTCTGGGTCTGTTTCTTGCTAGCATAGTGATTGAGATTCCTTTGCTAGGCCTAGAGCAGACATAGGAGGCTTAGATTCCTTAGACCACTTTCGAAGGTTTCTGTACGAGATGATTCCTTCTTTTTGTGATCTAGCAGACTAGTCCAGTGTGGTTGTTCTCGGTGTGGAGGATGAGATCCTACTTTCCTGTGAATAACAACACCAACCTTGCTTAGGTTCCGAGGGAGATGGCAAGTACTGCCGGCCTCCCTCCTAGGATTCCCCCTAGGCTAAGATGAGCTTTCTTGGCTGCGGGGTGATTCTTTACTAGAGCAGGGTTTGTAGGACCCTCTTTCCCCCTTCCCCCTCTTTCCTTAGTGATGGCATAGCCATTACATCTCTGTCCGTCATTCTACATCTGTACCTAGCATAGGTTAGGAGGTGGAGTTGACTCGGTCCCTTGCCGGCCGGCAAAGGCCTTCTTCTTTTGATTGTTCCCCAGACCTCCCTTGGTCTCTCATCCATGTATGTCTGTAGAGCCAGATGGCATTGGACAACGGAAGCCTGAATTTATATTCTCCCCTTCCTTATGTGCACTCTTTCTGGTTGCCGGGCTATGGGGCAGTGCCGTCTCTTATCCCGGCATCTATCCTGTTTCTCTTCTAGTGTTTGTACCCTAGCCCGGCTGACGGCCTGAGTGGCCGGTAGCCGGGCCGTTGGAAGTTCTCTGGTTCCTTTTGCTGCCGGCCGGCATTAGTAGTATACCCTTACCGGCCGGCAATAGAAACACACCATAGTTCTGCCGGCCGCTACGATTAGCGGCCGGCAGCCGGGTGCTATCATTTTTTAGTTGCCCGGCCGGCAATGGAAACACACCATAGTTCTGCCGACGGACGGCAGCTGGGTGCTATTATTTTTAGTTTTTCCACCTAATAGTCTAAAAGTAGTATACTTTGGAACTAATTTAAGGTACGTGCCGGCCGGCACATTATTTTATATACTGTAGCCAGTATTTTTCAGTATAGGATATACTGCATAGAGAAAACTATAGTATAGAATATTTTACAATAAGTTTTTCTAACACTCTTGTGTTGTCTTGTACAGCCCTTTGGTGAAACCATACAGATAAGGAAAGTGAGTTCTTTCTTTTCTAGTATCCAGTATTTTAAAATTACTTATTTTGGTGTGAGCTACACCTATTTTCCTCTGCAAATTCCTTATTGGTTACTCTAGTATAGAATAACCATGAAATTTTATTATCTGGAAGGTTACAGCAATTGACTGGGCAGGAAATACAAGTGTGTGTCTTTCCTTCTTTCCTTTCTAGCTTAATTACTTTAAGCTATGTATATCCAGTGATATGTGGTTCACTTGATTCTCATGGAATTTTCTTCTCTTTACAGGAGGACCATCCGAAGTGTGGGAGCGTATTCTGCAACATCCGCAGCAAGAACTTCTGCGGACATGACTTGTGTAGGAGGCACGCAGCATGCGCAGTCTCCAAAGGTGATCTCCGGTATTGGGACCCGCAGGTATGTACCGTTTGCACAAACCTGATTACCGATTCATTTGACACCCCTAAGACGGCGGAGTCAAGGGACGCAGCAAGGGAGAAGCTTCGTACCTGGGTAAGGGGCTTCCAGAAGAACACTTCTGGTCCCTATCTTCCAAGCGAGAAGATGAGGGCTTACCTTTTCCCCAATGCATCAGCAGATGCAGTGATTCCCCAGCCTCAAGCGTAGATGCCGTTTGTTCAGATCCCGGTGGATGCTGAAGTCGCGGACGCCCTGCAAGACATCCAACTGGACGATAGGATGTCGGAGGTGTCCGAGTATACTGCAAAAGACCTTCTGGCAGAAGACCAGGAAGAGGAGCTGACCCAGGCTCCAGACAATGAGGAGGAGGAATTCGACGAGGAGTCGGCTACTCCGGTTCAGGCCCCTGAACCTGTTCCCTCAACATCGTCCTCTCTCCCAGAGGATCTGGGAAAGACCCTTTCTTCCATCGTTGGGATGATCCAACAGATGCAGAAGGAAAATAATGAGAAGGCTGCTGCAATGAAGTTAGAGATGCGAAGACTTGCAGCATCACGTGGGCCCCAGAAGAAGCTCAGCGTGAAGGACCTTCCCTTATGCTCGGATGCCAACCCTTGGAGGTATGCCGAGCACATGCCTATGACGACGGGAAAGATCGTCATCTCGGAGAAATTGGGCTCAGTTCCCTCAGGAGGTGGAATTCTGGCCCAGCAAGGAGTCGTACCCGGACTGCTATGTCCGCCTAAGGAAGGAACCAGCCTCAAAGGAAGAAACGGAGCCGAAGGAGGTCATAGTTTTTTACCATGCTAAGGCTCAAGCCTTGCTGTCAAGCTCAATGAAAGAGAGGGGCTTCACAAACTCAAAGGTACCCGCTTTGAGTAAGAAACACCCTTCCTTTGTGTCCTCTCCTTCTAGAGCCTTTCCCTTTATGCAGAAAGGGTTTACGGCTGTGTAGAAAGCGGTCATGGCGGGTAAGCCATGCCCCTCCTTGGAGGAGTGTAAACCCCTATCCTTGACCTTACCCATGGACCAGAAAGACTGGAAGGACGTCCATCTTACCTTCTCAGTCGGGAAGTTGGAGGCCGATATTGCCGGACGTCAGTTCGGTGAAAACCTCCCGAAGCTGTCTGACTTTCTTTTGCGTATAGAGCTTGAGACAAAAGAAAGACTTGCTGCCTCAATGTCTCTGCAAACGACTCTGGAGACAATGGCAAGTGACCCCAAAGCCCATGAAATGTTTATGGTAGTGGCTAAGACACATCTAGTCACAGTGACGAAGGACCTTTACAGCTTCGTCAAAACTAGGAGGGCTTGTAGGGAGTTCGTGTTCGCCTCGGCTGCGGTGAGGCACGAGCCAAGGAAACTAATATCCTCCTGCATTTGGGGCAAAGATCTCTTCCCTAGTGAAGAGGTCAAGGAGGTAGTGGATAAGGCCGCCACGGAGAATAGAAACCTTCTCCAGAAGTTGGGCCTATCCCTTAAGAGAAAGTCTTCCCCGGATGAGGGTCCCCAACCAAAGAGGAAGACTAAGAAACCTGGGCTACCCTCTCGGCCAGCCAAGCCATTCAGACAGCAGCAGCAACCACTTCCTTTGACCACAGTGCCCCAGATGGTGGCACAAACCCCGACCACGTACCAGTGGGTACCCCAAGCCGTTACTACACAGTCTCCGGCATTTAACCCAGCGTTCGAAGGGCAGTCTACTACCTTTCGAGCAAGAGCTAGAGGATCAGCCAGAGGTTCGTCTAGACGCCCCTCAAGGGAAGGGGATTTAGGGGTGGTCGCGGTCAAGGAGGCAAGTCCTCTGGTCAACAGCAGCCAAAGTGAAATGATACCGGTAGGAGGGAGACTCCAGCTTTTTGGGATCGTTGGACCTTCGATCCCTGGGTCCACAGCCTACTCATGAATGGACTGGGTTGGAGCTGGTACAGCACTCCACCCCAGTGCCCACGATTCTTCCAACACTCCACCCCCGTTCTGGAAGAGTACATTCGAGAACTCTTGGAGAAAAGAGTAATCCGAAGGGTAAAGTCCATCAAATTCCAAGGGAGGCTGTTTTGTGTTCCCAAGAAGGACTCAGAAAAACTCAGAGTCATTCTGAACTTGTCGCCACTCAACAAGTTCATAGTGAACTGCAAGTTCAAGATGCTAACACTGCAACACATAAGGACCTTACTGCCCAAGCGGGCATTTACCGTCTCCATAGACTTGTCAGATGCCTATTGGCACATTCCAATCAGTCGTCAACTCTCCCCCTACCTAGGATTCAAGCTACATCGAAGACTCTACGCCTTCAGAGCCATGCCATTCGGGCTAAACATAGCCCCAAGGATCTTCACGAAGCTTGCGAGCGCAGCTCTCAAACAATTACGCCTAAAAGGAGTCCGTGTAGTAGCCTACCTGGACGACTGGCTGGTGTGGGCAGCATCCAAGACAGAGTGTTTGCAAGCTTCCCTACAGGTGATCCAGTTCCTAGAACATCTAGGCTTCAAGATCAACAGAAAAAAGTCTCGGCTTTCTCCATCTCAAAAGTTCCAGTGGCTGGGAATCCACTGGGACCTAGTGTCACACCAACTCTCCATCCCTGCGAAGAAGAGGAAGGAAATAGCAGGTTCTGTCAAGAGACTTCTGGATTCCGAAAGAATATCAAGACGCGAACAGGAGAGAGTGCTGGGTTCTCTCCAGTTTGCCTCAGTAACAGACCCAGTGCAACCGGAGTTTGGAGGAATTATGCATCAAATGCGCGAAGAGATCTGATAAGGCCAGTACCGCCTCGTCTATGTACGCTTCTTAGGCCTTGGTCCCAAGTCAAGCAACTAAAGAAGTCGGTGCTTCTCCAGCCACCTCCCCCCTCTATGACTATTCACACAGACGCCTCGAAGGAGGGATGGGGAGGTCATTCTCACCGGAAGAAGGCCCAAGGAACCTGGTCCAATCTATTTAAGAAATTTCACATAAACTTTCTGGAAGCCATGGCAGTACTTCTTACCTTGAAGAAAGTCTCCCCTCGCTGCTCGATCCACATAAGGTTGGTACTAGACAGCGAGGTGATAGAGTGAGATGCTTGAATTGACAAGGATCGAGGTCACCTCCACTCAACCAAGTGATGTTGACCATCTTCCGGCTAGCGGAAAAGAAGAAATGGTACCTGTCAGCTGTTCACCTTCAAGGAGTCCGCAACGTGACAGCAGACGCTCTCTCCAGGTTCACACCGATAGAGTCAGAATGGTCCCTAGACGCAGGATCGTTCTCCTTCATTTTGAGTCAAGTCCCGGAACTGCAGAT
The DNA here is from genome assembly GCF_036898095.1 of Palaemon carinicauda. NCBI lineage: Eukaryota > Metazoa > Arthropoda > Malacostraca > Decapoda > Palaemonidae > Palaemon > Palaemon carinicauda. The sequence goes on along the minus strand of NC_090727.1, from coordinate 112,297,604 downwards.
AGACCTCTTTGCGACGAAAGACAACAAGAAGTTACCTCTCTACGTGTCCCCGTACGAGGATCCCTTAGCGGAAGCAGTGGACGCGATGTCCCTCGACTGGAACAGATGGTCCAGGATTTACCTGTTCCCTCCTCACATCCTTCTATTGAGGGTCCTCGACAAACTGAGATCTTTCAAGGGAGTAGCGGCAATAGTGGCTCACAAGTGGCCGAACAGCGTATGGTTCCCTCTGGCATTAGAACTACGGCTGAAGTGTCTACCGCTACCAGATCCAGTTTTGTCCCAGCGAGTTCAGAAGTCGACTGTCTGCGCTTCATCACTGAAAACCCGGAACCTGCAGCTCATGATTTTCTCTCCCTAGCGGTGAGAAAGCGTTTCGGGATCTCGAAAGACAGTATAGACTTCTTAGAGGAATATACTGTAAGTGCAAATCCACCAGAAGACAATATGAGTCATCACGGAGAAAATGGGTGGCCTTTGTCAAGGCGAAGAATCCACAAAAGATCTCGACGGACTTCTGCTTATCTTTCTTCATCCACCTCCATGGTCAAGGCTTAGCAGCCAATACAATATCAACGTGTAAATCTGCCTTGACAAGACCCATTTTATATGCCTTCCAGGTCGACCTCTCTAACGACATTTTTAACAAAATTCCGAAGGCCTGTGCTAGGCTCAGACCATCAGCACCTCCGAAGCCCATTTCATGGTCTCTGGATAAAGTTCTTCATTTCGCTTCGCTGATGAACAATGAGGAATGTGCTTTAAAGGAGTTGACCCAAAAAGTTATTTTTCTGTTTGCACTCGCGTCGGGGGCCAGGGTTAGTGAAATAGTAGCCCTCTCGCGAGAGGAAGGTCGTGTTCAGTTCTTAGATAGGGGAGAACTGAACCTGTTTCCAGATCCAACGTTTCTCGCCAAGAACGAGCTGCCTACCAACAGGTGGGGTCCCTGGAGAATCTGCCCTCTGAAAGAAGATGCATCTCTATGTCCAGTGGAATGCCTAAAGGTCTATCTTCGTAGAACTTCAGACTTTAGGGGAGGTCAATTGTTCAGGGGAGAAACATCAGGGTCAAATTTATCTCTGAAACAACTAAGGGCGAAAATCACCTATTTTATTCGCAGAGCGGATCCAAACAGTACACCCGCAGGTCACGATCCGAGGAAAGTTGCCTCATCCTTAAATTTCTTCAATAGTATGGATTTCGAACATCTTCGCTCATACACTGGCTGGAAGTCTTCCAGAGTTTTCTTTCGACATTATGCGAAGCAAGTGGAGCAACTAAAGAGGTCTGTGGTAGCAGTGGGTAGTGTCGTTAAACCTGCTGTTTAACTCTGCGAGGAACAGTGAAATTAATTGGGATGATTAATTCTAGGGTGGGTGTGTAGTCACGGACTGTTCTACAGAATAAGTGTTGGGGCATTAGGGTGCCCACATTGACTGTTCCATATTCAAAGGTGAACCTAGCATAAGTGCAGACATGTGTGGCAAGCGTTTCCAACGCTAGTGTGACTAAATAGTAATACAGACTTTTATGAATTTAATACCTCGGTATTTTAAAGTGGCGCTAATGTTTTTTCTTTCAGATAAACAATTTTTCTGTTTACTATGATGCTTATGCTTATTTGTTGGTTATCCTCCTCTTATATATGTATAATTGTTGTTTAACCTGCCTTATTTTTTGTTGATTGTCAATAAACTAGTTCTTGTGAACCTTGCGTCTCATTTGCCTGTGTCATTTTTCTAGAAATGGTTTAGCATTATGTAAACTATGTATATTTTAACATGAATAATTCTAATAGATTGTTCCTTTATGCAAGCATCTTTCATTGGTTTTTGCTTTTCCCTAGTGGGAGGACTTCATGCCCTAAGGGGACGGTAGCGGATGTACAAGTTTTCCTCCTACCCGGATATAAACCTTTGTCCAATCCAGTAATCGAACGGGGAGCTTGTCGGTATTTCATATCGACACAGCGGTTCTTTTACAGACTATGCTTTACATAATATAGAGTGAGACCACTATATTGACTTGTCTGTTATTCATACATAGGTATACAGTGAACCCTCGTTTATCGTGGTAGATAGGTTCCAAACCCGGCCGCGATAGCTGAAAATCCGCGAAGTAGGGACACCATATTTACATATTTATTTAACATGTATATTCAGACTTTTAAAACCTTCCTTTTACGTAGTACTATTAACAAACTACCCTTTAATGTACAGAACACTTAATGCATGTACTACAGTACCCTAAACTAAAACAGGCACAAATATTAAAGGCGATTTTATATCATGCGTTTCCTAAACACGCCAAAAAGCACGATAAAAAATGACAACCAATGTTTTGTTTACGTTTATCTCTGATCATAACGAAGAAACAGACGCATTTACACATCTGTGTATAGGTTAGTTTTTGCATCGACAGCAATCTTACCAAGTATTGATTATATGTTGACTTTGTTATTACCAATGTTCTTCTTAATTTTTCTTAGAACTTCCAAATAAATGAAAAGAATGCCATTTATATAATGTTTTTCTTTATGACGCCGCCTGAAACGGAAACCTTCCATTTGTTTACGCTCCATCTTCGATCATAATAAACAAACGAACGCATTAAACACACATGCTCAAAGTGATAACTAATGATATAACAAACATTTAGTAAACATTACGTTATTACAGTACAAATATTTTACTTATCGTATCCATATAAATTCCTAAATTCGTAGCAAAGCTGGAAACCCTTTTTTTTTTCCCTTATGCGTTTAATCCACAATAGCAAACTGCCGCTAGTGACAGAATGATAATTTACGATAGTTTTAAACTGTTACGAAAGATAATTGTTCTTTCCATATCCAAAATACTTTTCCTAACTTCAGTTATAAGTCAACTTGTACCCACCTCACTATGAGCAAATAAGGTAAAAGAAGAAGAAAGTACTAGGCCATTTTTAAAGTCATCGAAAAATTAAGTTACTGCTATTACGTTGATGTGACAGAGAGAGAGAGAGAGAGAGAGAGAGAGAGAGAGAGAGAGAGAGAGAGAGAGAGAGAGAGAGATTGTTTTAAATGTACTAAATAATAAATTTGATAGGTTATAACACATTGGTGCTTATGTAATATTAACTGTATAGATGGTTTGAATAAGTTAAGAAATGGTGTACAGTAAACAATTCTTTGTTAATGTATTCTTACCGCGCATATTCTTGAGAGCGGAAGCTAGACATCAGCTGATGTGATCACAGCCAAAAGTAAAACAAATAGAAGTTAAAAATACTCGATTTTTAAAACACACCCGAAATTTAAAAACATAAGTACATGTTTTATTATAGCGCAATTGACTATTTAAAGAGTAAAAGTTTTCTGGAATAGAATGGTGTTTCCTAAAAAAATAGTAGTTTGCTGACAAAATCGGATACCGTATTTTAAGCTATGATTGAAATGGATGTACTGTATACACGGTATAATTTTTTCGTTTTGTATTTAATTGACACTTTAAGAAAACCTATTTTGGTTTCTTCATCTATTTGTAATTATTGTATAACATGAGAGAGAGAGAGAGAGAGAGAGAGAGAGAGAGAGAGAGAGAGAGAGGAGAGAGAGAGAGAGAGAGAGAGAGAATCAGCTGTTGTAATCGAATGCTGTGTTTTTGTTTCCTGAGAGAGAGAGAGAGAGAGAATCAGCTGTTGTAATCGAATGCTGTGTTTTTGTTTCCTGTACCTCCTCAAGCGAGGAATTGATCGCCACAACTAACAATATTCATATTAATTTCATTCTTAAACTAAAGTTGCCATATGTGAACTAAGGTTTTATTTCTTACAGAGAGAGAGAGAGAGAGAGAGAGAGAGAGAGAGAGAGAGAGAGAGAGAGAGAGAGAGAGAGAGAGAGAGAGAGAGAGAGAGAGAGAGAGAGAGAGAGAGAAGGAGAGAGAGAATCAGCTGTTGTAATCGAATGCTGTGTTTTTGTTTCCTGTACCTCCTGAAGCGAGGAATTGATCGCCACAACTAACAATATTCATATTAATTTCATTCTTAAACTAAAGTTGCCATATGTGAACTAAGGTTTTATTTCTTACGGAGAGGAGAGAGAGAGAGAGAGAGAGAGAGAGAGAGAGAGAGAGAGAGAGAGAGAGAGAATCAGCTGTTGTAATCGAATGCCGTGTTTTTGTTTCCTGTACCTCCTGAAGCGAGGAATTGATCGCCACAACTAACAATATTCATGTTAATTTCATTCTTAAACTCAAGTTGCCATATGTGAACTAAGGTTTTATTTCTTACGGAGAGAGAGAGAGAGAGAGAGAGAGAGAGAGAGAGGAGAGAGAGAGAGAGAGAGAGAGTTGTTTTAAATGTAATGAACAAAAAAATATGATAGGTTATAACACATTGGTGCTTATGTAATATCAACTGTATAGATGGTTTGAATAAGTTAAGAAATGGTATAAACAATACTTCGTACGCGCATATTCTTGTGACCGGCAGCTGGACGTCAGCTGATCTGATCACAGCCAAAAGTAAAACAAAAAGAAGTCAACAATACTTGATTTTTAAAACACACCCGAAATTTAAAAACAAAAGTACACGCTTTCTTAATGTGCAATTAACTATTTAAAGAGTAGCAATTTTCTAGAATAAAATGATGTTTCCCCCAAAAATAGTGGTTTGCTGATAAAATCGGATGCCGTATTTAATGAAAAAAGTCCGCGAAGACGTGAATCCGCGATGGTCGAACCGCGAAGTAGCGAGGGCTCACTGTATGTACTCTTCGAGACTTTTCTAGAGTCTAGTACGACTCTTCCCTGTAGGGGGCAGGAAGCACTAACATAGTCTATGGTTAGATGAAAAGATGTATGACGGTAACATCTTAGGTCTCTAGGTCTAGTCTGACCGGGAAATACCTTCTTGAGAGTACGGCACGTTTTGAGAATCCACAGATAGCAGTAATGCTCTGGTATACTTCCATCAGGACGACATGGCTTGAGCCCAAAAAACGGATTTTGAGCGAAGCGAAAAATCTATTTTTGGGTGAGATAGCCATGTCGTCCTGATGGACCCGCCCTTCCTTTCTCTAAAAAGGGCTATAGGACCCCTCCCTACATACAGTATCTGTAGCACTTCGTGTATCGCTACAAGGAATACAGATGGCGCCGTCGGCGGCGCTATGCACGCATACGAAGCGAGAGAGGAGAGGTACCTTACGAACGGCTCTCCTTTCTTTCTCGTTTTGCGTTTTCTTGCCACTTGACCCCTTCGAAGTGTTTATTCTGTTCGGGGTGCAGATTGCTATGTGGCGTGTCAAGAATACGTCCTCTGATATTTCGCGATATCCCTGGTTCATTTATTTAGGGATATTCACTCCAGGAGTTAGAATTCTGGGTACCTTAAGGTAAATTCTCTGGGAAATATCACCGTAGTCAAATATACCCAAGGAAGCTACCCTATAGGAACTTCCATCAGGACGATATGGCTATCTTACCCAAAAATAGATTTTTCGCTTCGCTCAAAATCCGTTTTGCACACTCACACTATGTACTGGACACAGTAAGGTTACTGTACAGTATTGTGCTAAGGTAAAGTTTACCGAGTTATCATCATCCCCTTTCTGTTCTGTATAATAAAAGTTGTTCCTATCCAGTAATACTGTACGGTAACCTAATACTCACTGATACTGTTGTGCATATTACTGTAATATATGTACAATAATATTACTACATTACAGCTTAACTGTACTTACTGTAAGTGTTTGGAGTGTTTTCGTTCAGACTCGTAGCCTACACTGCTAATCTTGAAGCGTGATGTAACTTCTTATTTGTTGTCTCTTGCGCAGCATGTTATCTATACTTTCTTAGCTTATTTTATACACTAAAAACTTTAATATCTTGATAATAATTGTTTCTCTTAAATAAACACAAAAACTGTGCATTCAATTACTTTTCAACAGCTGATATCTCTCTCTCTCTCTCTCTCTCTCTCTCTCTCTCTCTCTCTCTCTCTCTCTCTCTCTCTCTCTCTCTCTCTCTCTCTTTCTTCTCATTCAATTTTGTTTCGGAAGCATTATTGCATTCTAGAAAATTATGATTATTTAAATAGTTAATTGAGCTTTGATAAAACATTTATGTACTTTTGTTTTAAATTTCAGGTGTATTTTATCAATCTAAATATTTTGGGTGCCATGATCAGATCAGCTGATCTGACCATGGCACCCAGAATACTTAGATTGATAAAATACACCTGAAATTTAAAACAAAAGCACATAAATGTTTTATTAAAGCACAATTAAATATTTAGAGAGAGAGAGAGAGAGAGAGAGAGAGAGAGAGAGAGAGAGAGAGAGAGGAGAGGAGAGAGAGAGAGAGAGAGTATTAGTTCTCTTATTTGATGTCAGAATGCCAGAAAACTTCAAATCATTCATATTCTCTCTCTCTCTCTCTCTCTCTCTCTCTCTCTCTCTCTCTCTCTCTCTCTCTCTCTCTCTCTCTAGAGAGAGAGAGAGAGAGAGAGAGAGTATTAGTTCTCTTATTTGATGTCAGAATGCCAGAAAACTTCAAATCATTCATATTCTCTCTCTCTCTCTCTCTCTCTCTCCTCTCTCTCTCTCTCTCTCTCTCTCTCTCTCTCTCTCTCTCTCTCTCTCTCTCTCTCTCTCTCTCTCTCTCTGTAATAAATGAAATCTTTGTATCTTTGCTAAGTCTCTATTGAGGCTTTATAATCAAGCACCACAGAGCTAAAAACTAGAATATCGTGCATTAGCAACATGAATGAAACTCCGGTTAACATTATGTGATTCAACTCACAGTACAAGTGAATGAAATATGAGAGAAGCATTTCATATATAACCATTGAAATTATTATGGTAATTGGAAAATGATAGATCAAGTAATAATTATTTTATTTTTAGTAAATATGAAATATCCTTAGGTAGCATGCCTTAATAATAAGGGAGTAATTTGGTCTGAAAATTGAGGGATCAGCAATGGTCTCCAGAAATACTTTGATGATTGGCTGATCCTAGCAGACTTAGCGGCGACCCGTCTTCAACACCGAGATAGACTACTGTACTCTCGTTTTGGCAGGATCTGCGGATTGTTGTAAATTTCGAGAAATTATCCCTGCTTCCTTCTCAAAGACTGGTATACCTCGGTATGATCATTGACTTCAACCTCCAGAATGTTTTTCCATAAGATGACAGTGTACAGAGGCTGAGGAAGGTAGCAAGCCCCTTCTTCAGACAAGAAGAGGTCCCAGTCCAACAGTGGTTGTGTCTCATAGGTCACCGTTCATTCCTGGCTTGTCTCATGCCCATCGGCTGCCTCAGAATTTGATCTCTTCAGTGCCGGAATCAATACAACAACTCCCTAGATACGTTGGTCCCTATGGGACTAGAGCAACAGACGAATATTCGATGGTGGGTGGCAGACGAGAACATCCGCAGAGAAACAGACCTTCTTGTACCTTTTCCGGAATTTATGCTCTTTTCAGATGCATCGAAAGAAGGGTGGGTGGCCCACATGCTGCACCACACAGCCTCTAGGCTCTGGTCCGAGTCCGAAAGATACTAGCACATAAATCTCCTAGAGATGAGGGCAGCCTTCCTACCCCTCCAACAGTTTAAAGGTTTAAAGTTTGCTCATGAATGGCAGAGGCAAGGGACAGTGATATTGCCTTGGCAAGCAGGACAATGCCCTAGAGACTGACCATATATTATATGATCAGCGCCCAAGCTGTTCCTGGCAGGTCGCTCTGTGATACTGATGAGCGACAACAACACAGTAGTACATATATATAGCAAGGCATTTCCCCCAATTTTTGGGGGTAGCCGACATCAAACAAATGAAAAAAAGGGGACATTTCCTCTTTACGTTCCTCTCAGCCCGACAAGGGACTCAACCGAGTTCGGCTGGTACTGCTAGCGTGCCACAGCCCACCCTCCCCCGTTCTTCACCACAGATGAAGCTTCATAACGTTGAATCCCCTACTGCTGCTACCTGCGCGGTCATCCAAGGCGACTGGAGGAAGCAGCAAGGCTTACCGGAACTGCGTCGCAATCGCTTGTCATTTATTCCTATTTCTAGCACGTTCTCTTGCCTCTCTCACATCTATCCTTCTATCACCCAGAGCTTTCTTCACTCCATCCATCCACCTAAACCTTGGCCTTCCTCATGTGCTTCTCCCATCAACTCTTGCATTCATCACCTTCTTTAGCAGACAGTCATTTTCCATTCTCTCAACATGGCCAAACCACCTTAACACATTCATATCCACTCTAGCTGCTAACTCATTTCTTACACCCATTCTCACCCTCACTACTTTGTTCCTAACCCTATCTACTCGAGATACACCAGCCATACTCCTCAGACACTTCATCTCTCACACATTCAATTTCCGTTTCTTCATCACTTTCATTTCCTACAACTCCGATCCATACATCACAGTTGGTACAATCACTTTCTCATACAGAACTCTTTTTACATTCATGCCCAACCCTCTATTCTTTACCACTCCCTTCACTGCCCCAACACTTTGCCTCCTTCATTCACTCTCTGACGTACATCTGCTTCCACTCCACCATTTGCTGCAACAACAGACCCCAAGTATTTAAACTGATCCACCTCCTCAAGTAACTCTCCATTCAACATAACATTCAACCTCGCACCACCTTCCCTTCTCGTACATCTCATAACCTTACTCTTACCCACATTAACTCTCAACTTTCTTCTCTCACACACCTTTCCAAATTCTGTCACTAATCGGCCAAGCTTTTCTCCGGAGTCTGCAACCAGTACAGTATCATCCGCAAACAACAACTGATTTACTTCATATTCATGATCATTCTCGCCTACCAGTTTCAATCTTCGTCCAAGCACTCGAGCATTCATCTCTCTCACCACTCCATCAACATGCAAGTTGAACAACCATGGCAACATCATACATCCCTGTTTCGGCCCCACTCTCACTAGAAACCAATTGCTCACCTCATTTCCTATCCTAACACATGCTTTACTACCTTTGTAGAAACTTCTTACTGCTTGCAACAACCTTCCATCAATTTCACATAACCTCATCCCATTCCACATTACTTCCCTATCAACTCTATCTTACGCTTTCTCCAGATCCATAAACGCAACATAGACTTCCTTACCTTTTGCTAAATATTTCTTGCTTATCTGCCTAACTGTAAAAATCTGATTCATACATCCCTTACCTCTTCTAAAACCACCCTGTACATCTAAGATTGCATTCTCTGTTTTATCCTTAATTCTATTAATCAGTACTCTACCATACGCTTTTCCAACCACACTCAACAGACTAATACCCCTTGAATTACAACACTCATGCACATCTCCCTTACCCTTATATAGTGGTACAATACATGCACAAACCCAATCTACTGGTACCATTGACAACACAGAACACCTATTAACAATCTCACCAACCATTCAAGTACAGTCACTCCCCATTCATTCAACATCTCAGCTCTCACACCTTCCATACCAGGTGCTTTAAGCCACAGTTGTGGCTTATGTAAACAAGTAAGGGGGTACCTTTTCGCAGCCCCTATGCCATCTAGCCTTGGTGATGCTAAAATGGACAGAGGACAGCTCTGTGTTATCACTAGGTGTGGCAATAAAGTAATAAATGATGGGAGGCGGGGAATTAGACGACTTTTACATTGTAAAGAGGATTTATAGTTCAAGTTAATTTTCACAGAATATGAGCAGAAATCTTCTTCAAAGTGAATGAATGAATCTTTCAATTACATAATAGAGGAAATATAAGTCTCGCGCTGACTTAAATTACTGGAAAAGTTTATTGTATTGTAAAATGCTCATAAGCTATAGATAACAATGAATCACTTGTAAATTACAGACACACTTGGGGAGAACAAACTTAAGAGGGAAAACGGTTTAACTACATAATAAATAGTTATAATATTGGGTGTCTTGTTGAGTGTCGATGCCTGCCATGGCTGAGATAAGCCTATCATGGCAGATGGGCCTACTATGGCTTGCCCACTCACGACTTGAGCTTTACCTGAACTCGGACTCAACTTGAACTAACTATTCTTGGCTTCCCAGCTGTTCTTATGATGTGCACATCACTGGGGGGTATGAGGTCTGGTCTGGCTTCTGGGTAGCGGTGGCAGATGATGCAACCACATCAAGCCGGCTCTCGCCTCCTTTACGTCTCCTCCCCCGTGTACATGTTGACATGGAAACAGATTCAGTACACGTGTGCTTGGGTCAGCAGATATCAAACATGGAAAGATTTAGTTCAAACTACTTCTCACACTACCCAGGGATCGTGGAGATGTGGTCATAGATTGGTAACTGCCACCCTACTTCCTGCCACTTGAACTAACCCAGTTAACGGCTGTTTGTAAGTTTGTCTAAATTCTCATGAATGATTTACCATAAACCCCCTGACTTGTGACAGTGTCCCTATTACCTCGCTTCATTCCAGGCAAGCGGAATGTGCTTGAGAACAGTCTGAGCAGAGCGACTCAGATAGTGGGCTCCGATTGGTCTTTGAATCACCTAGTAGCCAACAAATTCCTGACTTTGTGGGGTTCCCTGACTGTGAACCTGTTCACGACGTCTCTAAACTTCAGGTTCCCACTGTACTCCTCAATTCCTAATCCTCAGGCTCCCTGGCAAGATGTATTCCAACAACGGTGAGACAATGTCGACGTTTTATGCTTTTCCCCCGTTTTGTTTGATAAGAAGGGTGCTATACAAGACCAGAGCATGCAACAATCTATCCATGGCTTTCCTAGCTGCACTATGGTATCATGTTATTGTTATTATTATTATTATTGTTATTATTATTATTATTATTATTATTATTATTATTATTATTATTATTATTATTCAGCAACTTCTGACAGAGATCCCAAGAGAACTCACTCCACGACACGTTCTACTCAAACAACCACCAGTGAACATCTTTCACAAAGCAGTAGCTTCATTTCGACTTCACAGCTGGAGACTATCCAGCATCTTCTCTCTCAGAGAGGCTTTTCACAACAAGTAGCGAAGAGGACGTCTGGATACCTGCGAAGATCTATCAGGTCAAGTGGACTGTCTTCTGTGGTTTGTGTCATGGAAGGGGTATCTCTCCCCTTGATGCCACTATTCCAACAATAGTCGAGTTTCTCGTTTACCTTTGCCAGGCAACAGATCACCACCTCACTGTGCAGATGGTTTTTCTCCACGCCTTGGCTTCGGCCATGAGGATTAGTGAACGTCTTGTTTTATCTTACGACATAGCCCATTCAAGAGGATGGGGTGATGTAACACTCAGCTTTGTCCTTGAGTTTATTGGTGACTTGAAATCCAAGAGTAGCGTATCCTAGATTCGGGCCCTTTCGGATTGAGAGTCTTCGTTCTGTAACTGATGATCCAGATAAACGGTTACTTTGCCTAGTGAGGAGTTTGAGGTATTACTTCAAAAGGACTGCAGCATCTCGCTCTCGAGTTTCAGCACTTTTCATAAGCACTGGGAAGGTCAAGAAGGAGGATCACAAAGAATACCATCTCTTTTTGGATTTGCAAAGTCATAGATTTTGCGCTGAATCTTGATCCTCCTCCAACTCGACGATCCAGAGCTCACGATGTGGGCGGCATTAGTACGTCCTTAGCGTTCAAAAGAAACTACTCTGTGACGCAGGCCTACAAGCTTGAGCGTTTAAGCGTCAGATAACCTTCACCTCCCACTACCTGCAAGACGTGACCCAAAGGAATATAGAGACGTTCTCCAATGGTCCTGTGGTGGCAGTAGAACAAGTGGTTCAAATACCTCTGGCTGCTTGATGGACAAGTAGCAGATGAGTGAGGGGATAGGTTACTCGGGATTAGTTTGGGGTCAATGTGTAAGAATGACTGGCTCTTTCTTTCATCTTTCCCTCTTTTGGGGAACAGTACCTATGGTCCTCTGCAAGCTGGCCTCACCTATCTGCAGGTAAAACCATTTCCCTGGTGTAACCTGCTACTGTACGTCCCCATACCCCTTGCGAGGTGGGATTGGGTAACGTCTATGGTTATTCTAAAGATTCTTATGATTTCCTAGGCCAGTCACATTGCTAGTATCACAAACACACAGATTGATCAGGCTGCTATCCATTTGTTGCACAAATAAGCGAGGTATCAGGGTCATCCTTGTTATGTGCAGAGCATGTGTGGGAAAATCCCGGGTCAAATACCAAGCCAACTGGTTCGGAATTTAACCATCCTAATGGGGAGTCATCCCTATAAATAGCAGATGGGTTGTAATTAGTGTTGGAACAAATAACAATTTTGAAAGTAATTTGTATTTTTCCTAACGAGACAAACCCGTAGCTGTTTATACAAATTGTCCCGCCATCATCTGTCCCCCAAGAAGTCCTGCCTGCAATCAGAAGGGAGAAGGCAACACTGGTATATGAGTGAGAGGGGTAGTGGGCTACCCGGTTAACTAGCGTGCCGATAGTTATACCTCGCTTAAAAGTTTTTATGGCTGGTTTTCCAGATGATCCCTATAAATAGCTAAAGGTTTGTATTGTTAGGAAAAATACAAATAACTTTCAAATTTATCAAATTTTTGCAAAATGTGTTGCTGTTGGCCATGTTTTGTTTTGGTATTCTTTCTGTTTTATTTCTCTCAGGCTTTTTCATGATCTTATTTACTTGAAATGGAAAGAAAATTTGCCATTGGTTTGCTTTGAAAACTTTTACACTTTAATGCCCTCTGTATTCATTTGCATATTGGAATGGAAATTTTTATGTAGCAAAAGGCATTTTCATCACTATGATAGACTGTAAACAACTTGGTTAGAAAGGTCTATTGGGGTAATGCTTATAGTTTGGTTTGCATAACACAATATAGATTTTACTTGAAAGTTACCTGCATAATTATTGGGCCTCCCAGCTGTATTGCTTCTGGACTACCATATTACGTCAGCTTACGAGTAACTCAAAATACTGCACAAGCAAATCGGTATATGAGTATGAAAATTCAAATTGGTTTACAAGGAGTGTATTGGCTGTAAGCAAAAATTTCCCTCCTTGTGCGAATATTTTGTGGACAAGTATTAACGAGACTGGTGTATGGAGCCCATACACCACATACGTAGTTTTCACGCCATCTTCATGTGATTTTTATCCCATTTCCATGTCATTTTAAAGAAGAGGCAAAAGCAGTTGTCTAGATAGATTCCTAATGAAACTTGAATGTAAGAATGTGAAAAAAAGAGGATCAAGTTTCCATAAAGCATAAATTACGTGCTTCTGTTAGTGATAGTGAATGTCGTTCAAGAGAAAACTCCCAATATTTTATCAGAAATGCTCATGGAGGAAGATTCTCCTTCTAAGTAGTAACTCCTCTTCCTCCTCCTCTCTTGTCTCCTGCACACCGGCCATGGCTTTCTTCATAAATAAAGTGTAAATTAATTTGTCAATACTGTATTTTTTTATTAATGATTTTGTTTTCATTTCTAATATTAAGTTGTTCCGTAACCGAAATACAAACCACGCTATTTACATTGGGTTTACCTTTTGGCATAGCTGAAATGATGAGCCAATAGTTTTTAACGAGGGTTAACTACCCCCGCGCTAGTTAGCGGGGGTAGGGGAAGGGATAGCTTGCTACCCCTCTCCCCCACACACCGGTGATTTGCTTCACTTCACTTCTGGCTCCGGCGATGAACAGACATGTCTGTCCATCGTCCTCGTTGGCAGCCTTAATCTTTTTCTGCTTTTTCTTTCAGTTTGTGTGTGTGTGTTTAGAAGTTGACCACCTTTATTGTTCACTATGCGCAAGTGCCCTGGAATGGCCGGCCGCCCTTGTGGTACTTTTATCCTCACACCCTTTGCCCGCAGTGTCGAGTCCGACGGTGTGATCAAGAGAATACGTGTAGTGAGTGCAGGGAGTGGTCTGCCTCCCAGTGGGAGAGGTTTGGCTGCCGGCGTAAGAAGAAGTCCAGGAGAGACCGTTCTCCTTCCAGGGTTGCCTTGAAGGAGGAAGGTTCTCGGGACTCTTCTTTCGCCGCCCAAACCTCCTCCGAAGCTCCCCCTCGTTCAGCTCCTATGGAGAGTCTGCCGAGTGGGAGCGCAGGCCCTAGTTCTGTTTCCCGACCTTGGTTTGGGGGAGAGGGCGTCGCCTCCCATAGCGGGGCGGTTCCTCCTCCGGGGGAGGGTATTGTTGATGAATCTTTGTCTAACGATGATCTTTTTCAGATTTGGGCTTCCCTGGGGCTTAAGGGCCTGCCCTCCAGGGTAGCCCTGATTGACCTTGTCCAGTTAGGGGCCGCTGTTAAGCAGTCGCCGGTGATAGCAGAGGTAGACCCTCTGTCTATCGTCGACGTCGTGGTGACAGAGGCTTCCGACGGGGCGGGTCAATCCACTGCAGGTGCCGTTGTGAATGTTGGTGCTGTCGACTCTCCTCCCCCTTCCTTACATCCTTTGAAGGGGGAAGGGAGTCCCGCGGGCTCTTCTGCTGCCCAGCCTCCCTCTAAGGGGAGTGCTTTGACTGAGACTCCCCTTCGGAGGACTGATGGTCCTGACAATCTTCCTCGTGGCCGCCTTTGCCGTAAGGCTCACCGTCCGCTGCGTCGCAAGGGCCTCCCGTCTCCTTATAAGGGTGCTAAAAGGCGCCTTTTTGGATCTTCACCTTCTTCCTCCGAAGGGGACTCTCCTCGCCGTAAACAGCCTGCAGCTCCAGCTTCCTTAGACCTCTCTGGGGATCGGTCTCCTACGCCTTCCAGACCTTCAACTTCTGGGGCAGATGTTCAGCAGCCTGACCTCGTCACCCGACGGGCAATGGCCCCTTCGGGGCAAAGGGATTCTTCCCTTGCTCGTGCAGTGTTAGCGCACAGGCGCTCTCCTGCTCGTCAGCGCACTCCTGTTCGTCAGCGATCTCCTGTTCGCCAGCGCTCTCCTGATGATCGCCCCTCTTCTCGCCAGCACTCTCCTGAGGACATCCTTCAACCTGCTGTTCCTGTTGAGCGCCCAGCGCGCCAGCGCGCCAGCGCGCCAGCGCGCCAGCGTTCCCATGCTCGCCCTTCTGCAGTATTAGCGCACAGGCGCTCTCGTGCTCGTCAGTGCTCTTCTGACCATCAGCGCTCTCCTGTTCGTCAGCGCTCTCCTGTTCGTCAGCGCTCTCCTGTTCGTCAGCGCTCTTCTGAGGACCATCGCTCCACTGCTCGCCAGCGCTCCCCTGTGGTCTCCGAATATCCTGCAGTTCCTGTTGTGCGCCCCGTGCGCCATCAGTCTCCTGAGCGCCCTCGCGATCCTCAGCTTGTTCCTGCACAACATCGCTCGCGTTCTCCAGCGCGTGTTTCCAAAACGCACGTGCGCCCACGCGCCTCCTGTTCCTGTGCCTGTTCGTGAACATTCGCCTCTGCGCCCCGCGGCGACAGTTCCCTCACAGGATTCCACGCGTCGCCCTCTTGCTTGCCAGCGATCACAGACGCTTCAGCGTTCGCCTGCTCGTCAGCGTTCTCCTGCACGTCAGCGATCACCTGAACATCGGCGATCTCCAGACTGCCCGCGTGACCTATCCCCTACACGCAATCGTTCTCCAACGCGCCATCGCCCAGAAGATCTGGACATGGGTCGCCCTCTGTTAGCTCGCCC
The DNA here is from genome assembly GCF_036898095.1 of Palaemon carinicauda. Taxonomy (NCBI): domain Eukaryota; kingdom Metazoa; phylum Arthropoda; class Malacostraca; order Decapoda; family Palaemonidae; genus Palaemon; species Palaemon carinicauda. The sequence continues at coordinate 112,282,005 of NC_090727.1, read as the reverse complement.
TCGCGCGGTCGTTCGCCTACGCGATCTACGCGACATCGCTCGCCAACGCGTACCAGATGACCAAGATACTGGACCTCGGCTTGAACCCAAGAACACTTCCCGAGTTTTATCTTGAGTCCGTGCTTCTGGAGAGTAGCCAAAACTCGTTCTACCAGTCTCAGGTGTTCCTTGAAAGAAGACCCAAGTATCAATATGTCGTCAATGTAGACAACCACCTTGGATTTCTGGGGAATCTCGGAAATGGGACCATGTGAAAAAAATTAATAATAGTTGGGGAAAATACAAACCATTTCCACATATAACAAGCTTGGGTTATATATGTTTTAAAGTAACTCTCATTATCAATTCCCTTTTGTCATAATGTCTGATATTCTGCCCCAGTACTGTACTATAATGATTTTCCATATATTCACTGTAAAGATTTCAATTTTTCTTAAATAGGTTTGCATATTTTGCCAGCAACAAATTCATTTATTTTTATAACAGAAAGTCATAAATAGAAGCATTATTTATATTTTTAAGGGGGTATTGTAATATTTTTTGGTCCTACCCGTTGTCTAACCACATTTGTTTTTGCAGCACGCCCTACTCTCTGTAGGGTTTTAGAGAGGCAACTAGAAATTGAGTTAAGACATGAGTTATGAAGGTAACTGATCCTGAATCTGATCAGGGAGTGTTCTCCGGAAATGCTCTTCTGTCCTTTAGTCAGGTGTCCAAGATCCACGGAGATCATCGACAGATTCAATCTGTCACTAAGATGATCTACTCTGGGGTTCCTGCATCTCGAGTTCCACGCTCCTGTCTACCCTATAGGAGATGTTGGTTGAACCTGGAAGTTCACGAGGGTTTGCTAGTGAAGCGGAATAAAGACGGCTCAGTAGTCCCAGTAGTCACCTTCAATGTCCTGATTGACCTAGTTGCCGAGACACACCTCCAGAGTGCTCACTGGGGGATCGGAAAAATGAGTGCAATGCTCCGTCGACTCGTGTGGCACAGATCTTTGATTGATGTAATCAGAGATATGTGCCGGACGTGTTGGGAATGTCAGACTTGTAAGGTCTCAAGGGAGGTGGTTGCTCCGCCGACCTTGAAAATAGTGACCTCTTCTCCCTTTGAATTGGTTGCTATGGATCTTGTAAGTCTCCCAACAACCAGTACTGGTTTTATTGGGTGTCTGATGGTAGTTGACCATCATTCCAAGTGGGTAACAGCTGTACCCATAAGGAATAAGAAGAGCAGTACGATATGCCAGGTGCTTGAAGACCGAGTTTTTCCTGTTATTCCTCGTGTTCCAGTCCGGATATTGACTGATAACGGCCCTGAGTTTATTTCCCAGGAATTTACTGAGTTGTTGGAGCGGTATAATGTACATGTGAAAATAACTCCGTATAAACCCTCTAGTAACGGTGCAGTGGAGAGAGTGAATCGTACCATTGGTGAGTTACTGAGGGTGATTTCTGGGGAATCTCTGAAATGGGACCAGTTCTTATCCCGAGCAGTTCTCAGCTACAACCATTCCCACCACACTGAGATTGGCTGTACTCCAGCTGAGAACATACTGAAGGGTGCTCACGATGTTGATAGTATCCCGTTGCTATCAGCAGAAACGAGAGACCCATGGGCTGAAGGACATCCTCGGTACAAACCGTTTAAAGAGGGTTCTCTGGTGCTTAAGAAGGTGCACCTGTTGGGACACCTTCTGACGAATAAGCTCATCCCTAGGTTTGAGGGGGTATTCCGTGTTACTAAGGTACACGAGAATAAGGTCACCTATGAGCTGCAGAGACTGCCTGATGGTGAACTGGTAAAAGCTCACCATATCCAGTTAAAGGCCTGGTGTGAACCTCCAGTTTATCTTAGGAGGCACTTTCTCTGGTATCCGAAGGGTCCTGATCCTGTTACAGAGACTCTGAATAGTCCAGAACTCATGGATGACAGTCCTGTTTCTTCTGAAGTCTCTGAGAGTTCTAGTTCTAGTAGTGATGGCGACTCCTATAGGGTGGCTGCAGTAGTGGCGTCCTACCTTCTGTCTCGAGATTGTATCAAGTCCCGACGACGGAGGAAAAGTCACCATCCTACTAGAGCTACTACTCAGCCTAATCCCATTCTTAAGCCAGCTAGGACTTACAAGAGAAAGAAAGCACTGGATGCTTGGTTATATCCTCCAGAAAATTGTGATGAAACTCCTGTGTTAAAGCCTGAATCGTTTCGAGATCATTTGGTCCTCCAACTGTGGGAGAACAGCCCCACTGAAATGTGTAATACTCCTATTTTGTCTCCCGAGTCGGTGGTTCACTGTCCTGTTCCTGAATTGCCTACGCCCCAGTTCTTAGCTGCTTCTTTCCAAGAGGAAGGTATCGTTCATCCTCCGGGGAGTTGGGAATTCTGGGAAGTTTCCAGTATTCCATTATTGGAACTACTTCTGGTGTTTCCAAGAGTTCCAGTCCAGATTGGTCAAGACCTGCTACTTTAGAAAGCCCTGTTTCTGAATCGGCAGTGTCTATTTATCCTGATAATGACTTTCTCGGCTTTTTTCCACCCAATTGTGACGACCGACTGTCGCCTGAAGATCCCACCTTTAGTGGATTTAGTCCCCCATGGACTAGGTCAAAAGGTCCTGTTCTTGACCTACCTTTAGTTCAGCCTCGAGTCCTGGAGTGGAGACCTCGTCTCACTGACCAGACAAATATTATAGAGAGGGAACCATCCTCCATTCCTGAGTCACCTCAGAATACAAACCCTTTCCTACATTCTGATGGTAGGTTAAAACACCGGTCAGAGCTCGAGGCTGAAGTGGCACAGTCAGGTATATCTAACCTGAATGTTACAACACTGTTTGGGTCGCCCGAAACACAACGTTGCCCCGAATCATCGCCTGATTTTTCGGGATTTTTATTGTCCTCTTCTGAGTCTACGGATTCTGTCTCTGGTTTACCTCAAAGTGTGTCGATCACTCGCAGATACCAACTCTTATGCGAGGTTATCGATCGATTAAAGACACCCAGCCTGTATCTGGAGAGTCGCCGGCTTAGCCTGTCTCCTGTGCTGCGAGAAATTAATATGGCTCGCCAGCAGATTGCTGAATCCTGGCGCATGTCCTGAGACAGAATTTTGAGACTCAGAAGAAGAGCTATAAATCTCCCACTGAATTAATCTTGGTACAGTTTTTAAAGGAAGTTTTGATAATAATTACCCTTTTTTTCTTCTTATTAGTTATATTTTAATTCCCACATTGGGTATCTGAAAGGCTGAGAAAGGGACACGTGGTGTGAGGAAATCTTTATTTAGTCACGGTTTCTGTAACTGTTGCATTTATTGTTGTACTGTAAATTAACCTTGACCGTGACAGTTATAATAAATTCAATAAATTGCTTCTATCATGTAAAACCTGTAGTCCAAAATCAATGAGTTTTGTATGCTTTTAAATTGATTTTGGACTGCAATGGATGTAATTTTTTTCCCTTGTTAGATCCTGAATGTATACCTGTAATACTGATGTTTTCTGTATGATATGGAAATTGTTATATTGTATATTATTGAAGCATTGTTGGGAGGAATAGACGGTAATCAAATTTTTTGTTTTTAAGTATTGTGTTTCCATATTGTCTGATAGTTTGTCTATTCCTATTGCTTTATGTTATGGAAAAAAACTTATTGTACCTAAGGTAAAAAAAAATTTTCACTTGAATTTATGAAGTTGGTGTAGGGCGTTGTTGCTAGTCGTAAGACAATATTGAGTGGACCAAAAAATCTATAGGGGGGGAATGTGAAAAAAATTAATAATAGTTGGGGAAAATACAAACCATTTCCACATATAACAAGCTTGGGTTATATATGTTTTAAAGTAACTCTCATTATCAATTCCTTTTTGTCATAATGTCTGATATTCTGCCCAAGTACTGTACTATAATGATTTTCCATATATTCACTGTAAAGATTTCAATTTTTCTTAAATAGGTTTACATATTTTGCCAGCAACAAATTCATTTATTTTTTTAACAGAAAGTCATGAATAGAAGCATTATTTATATTTTTAAGGGGTATTGTAATATTTTTTGGTCCTACCCATTGTCTAACCACATTTGTTTTTGCAGCACGCCCTACTCTCTGTAGGGTTTTAGAGAGGCAACTAGAAATTGAGTTAAGACATGGCACAAGAAAAATGATTGGAAGGGTACTGAATGATTCCTACAACTGAATAGGGTTAATCAGCTTAGTATAAACTTCCTTTACCCTACTGAATGAACAGTGTATAGAAAAGTGAGTAAATCCATCCCTGGAATTGAATGTACAGTATCGCAAAATGGGATTATCTCGTTTGATAGAAATAAATGATGCATTGCTCAAAATGGGTGAAACGGGAGAAGGTGAAGATATGAACTCAATTTTCAATGCTCAGCTAGAAGAAGATGTCATTAGAGAAGTTTTGACATCATGCACGGCCCTTCTTCAGTATTCTCAGTTCAGTTGAAAAAGAGCTTCGACAGTTGAAAACCTTGCGAATCCAAGATTTCATCAACAAGGATCAAGATATTGCTACTCCACATCACCAGATCACAAAAGGTGATTCCATACTGGAACTTAGTGATGGACAGTTTTTTTTAAATGTTTGCCCCAGAACCAAGTGAACGTAAGGGGGCCTAAAACCGTCTTTTTGTGGAGACAGTCAAACGTTTAAGGGTCATAAACATTAATAGTTAGCTGGAACTATTGAAATGGCATACTGGTACTTGCCCAAATAGATACACAGTTAGGAGTGTCTTTGTTTATACTTGTACTGTATAGGAACACTTATGAGTGCCCCACTGGTGAAGATATGAACTCAATTTTCAATGCTCAGCTAGAAGATGTTGTCATTAGAGAAGTTTTGACATCAGGCACGGCCCTTCAGTATTCTCAGTTCAGTTGAAAAAGAGCTTCAACAGTTGAAAACCTTGTGAATCCAAGATTTCATCAACAAGGATCAAGATATTGCTACTCCACATCACCAGATCACAAAAGGTGATTCCATACTGGAACTTAGTGATGGACAGTTTTTTTTTAAATGTTTGCCCCAGAACCAAGTGAACATAAGGGAGCCTAAAACCGTCTTTTTGTGGAGACAGTCAAACGTTTAAGTGTCATAAACATTAATAGTTAGCTGGAACTATTGAAATGGCATACTGGTACTTGCCCAAATAGATACACGGTTAGGAGTGCCTTTGTTTATACTTGTACTGTATAGGAACACTTATGAGTGCCCCACATGTGGAAATCTTGTTTGGTTAATTTGTTTTTCTTATTACCCGGATGCTGAAGTTTGACGTAAAGGAATGCTAATTTTGCCTTTAATTTTCTATTTGGATTGATGGGTCCATGCTAACATAACTCTAACCGTTGTTTAAATAAATATTATTTTCTTGTGTTTTATGAATACAGCATATCATTCCTGTTCCTTACACCAATGTGCCCTCCTTCCCCAGCCACTGTTTTTTAAGATCTCTTAAGTACAGTAATTTATCATAATTCTTTCCTCCCACACTGTGTTCCGTTATTAATTATAAGATTCCCTTTCACCTAATGTTCTTATACCTTTATTTATAAGCCAGCTAGCCCAATGAAAGGTATGATAAAAAGTAAGATTCTAGCTGGGTCCCCTTGCCCAGTATAAATCAAGGGGTGGTGCCCAGAGCTCCGTTCTCTTGACCGGTTACTTAGGTTTCTTTGAGTATTTCACCGTTGTATACAATATTTGTTGTGTAGTGAACGTCGGGTTGTGATCGGCATTTGGACAATAGGCAGTTCGGGTGCTACCTCAGGCCACAGTCCGCAAACCACTACAGCGTCACCATGCGCCAACGCGCCATTGCTCGCCTACGCGCCAGCATTCACCAGCGCACCACCGATCGCCTGCTCGCAATCGGTCTCCCACGCGCTACAGGTCTCCTGAACAACGTCGTCAGCGGTCATCAGAGCGTTCTCGCTCACCCGCGCGTCAACACGCTCCCTCGCCGACGCACCAATGCGTTCGTTCACCGGCTCGCCCACGCGCTCGTTCGCCTGTACGCCCTCGCGCCCACTCGCCTTCGCGACCGCTCGCCCGCGCGCTCACGCGACCGCTCGCCTACGCGCGACCACTGTTCGCGCCGGATTTCGCAGCCCGTGACAGCAGCAGGAACGCGTGTCGCCAGACCGCGCTCAGGATCGCCTCTACCAAAGCGCAGGACTCTTGTGCAGGATAGGGAAGACACTTCAGAGAGGTCAGTGCGACTTTCTTCCCCTTTTCCTTTTCAGGCAGGTCTAGTGGTGTCCACTCCGAAGGATCGCCCGATCCCCTTCCCTCCAGCGGGGATTTCGGACTCTGTGTCCGTGGAGCGACAGACTTGGTTTGGTCCTCTGATGCCGGCGTTAGTGAAGGCTATGAAGCCAGCACTCGCCGATCAAGGTCACAAGCCAACGACTGCCTCACCTCCGCTGAAGAGAAGGAGAGGAGTGGACTTCGTGGTGACTTCCCCCAGGGAGAAGTTGGTTCCTAAGAGGTCTGTCAGGAAGGCCCCATCCCCTTCGCAGGTGTTTTCTCCTTCTCCCGTGGACGAGGCTTTTCCGTCCTCGGGTGAGTCCAGTGAGGTGATAGTCTCCCCCTTGGCACCAAGGGGGGAGCCTTCTCCTCATGGAGGAGAATCGTCTCGCGCGGAAGGTGCTCTCCGAACCTCTTTGTTGGGATCCTGTATCCCTCCTAGGAGGGAACCCAAGGACTCCAAGACCATCCCGAAATCGTCTTCAAGGATTCACCAGGAACCCGCTGCTCCCCGGGAGAACGTTCACGCTTCACCCCAGGAAGAGATTCCGGGGACGGGAGACTTAGCTGCCAGTCCGCAAGGAGGAGACCAGCAGGAATCTGAACATGCCTTCTGGCAGGTCCTGAGCCTGATGAGGCAACTCAACGGGTTCATGGACCCCGTGATCGCCCCCCGAGAAGGCAAGGACACGGTCCTGGACCAGGTGTTCGATGTTCAGAAGGCCCCTAAGACCTGTGCGGCTCTGCCCTGGTCTCGGGGATTGAAGAGTGCCAGAGCCAGGGCCAATGCCCAACTCGCGATTCTTGCCTCCTCCAGTCGTTCCTCTGCCGGGAACAAACTCATCCCACCTGATCGTCTCCAGCAGAGGAGGTATTTTGAGATCTTGGGTGAGTCTAGTCTCGCTCTTCCTCTCCATCACTCCGTAGAAGAGCTGGCTAAGGGAGTTCCTTTCGAGAAGCTCTCCGCCCGGCAGGTGTCGTTCTCGGCGTCGGAGGTCCTGAGCCATGAGAAGGTCGCGAAGTGCGCCATGCAGGCCACTTCGTGGCTGGATATATGGCTAGGAACTCTGGGCATCCTATTGCGCTCCGAGGACTTGTCTAAGGAGACCAATAGGAAGGCCCTGGAGACCTTCTTACTCTCGGGCACCCGCTCCATCGAGTTCCTGGCGCACCAGGTCACCACCCTGTGGGCCAACTCGGTATTGAAGCGGCGCGATGCGGTGACCGAGAGGTTCCACCCGAAGGTCCCCACCTTGGATGTCTGTAGGCTCAGACATGCTTCCCTCCTTGGGGAGAATCTGTTGGAGCCACAGGATATGGAGCGAACGGCTGAGAGGAGGAGGAAATCTAGCCAGGACTCCCTCCTCCATAGGGCCCTTACAGCTCGGCCCTATAAGCCTCCAGCTCCGCAGCAACAGCAGCAGCAGCCTCGTAAGGCACCGAAGCAGGCACCGGCAGCTAAGAAAGTGGTGTCTAAGCCCCAGCCCTTTCCAGCCAAGGTCAAGAGGGGCGGTAAGTCCTCCAGGGGAGGCAAGACTCCTAGAGGGAGCGGCCGCGGCCGCAAACACTAGGAGTGGCAATCCCCCCGCGTGTCCACCTGTGGGGGGATGCCTTCGACGTTGCGTGCACAGGTGGCAGCAACACGGGGCCGATGCTTGGACGGTCTCGGTGATCGGCCAAGGCTATCGCGTCCCGTTCATAACATCTCAACCTCCCCTGACAGCGAATCCAGTGTAGTTGAGCTCCTATGCCATGGGATCGGTAAAAGGGCTAGCCCTTCGGGCAGAAGTCGAGACCATGCTCAAGAAGGATGCTCTCCAGGAGGTCGTCGACGGCTCCCCAGACTTCTTCAGTCGACTCTTTCTTGTAAAGAAGGCGTCTGGAGGCTGGAGACCTGTCATCGACCTCTCGGCTCTGAACGGGTTTGTCAAGCAAACTCGGTTCAGCATGGAGACAGCGGACACGGTCAGACTTGCGGTGAGACCTCTAGACTTCATGTGCACACTGGATCTAAAGGACGCGTACTTCCAGATCCCAATCCATCCGTCTTCCAGGAAGTACTTGAGATTCTGCCTAGACGACAAGATCTACCAGTTCAAGGTGCTGTGTTTCGGTCTCTCCACAGCACCTCAGGTGTTCACCAGAGTGTTCACCCTGATTTCATCTTGGGCGCACAGGAATGGCATCCGTCTCCTTCGTTATCTGGACGACTGGCTGATCCTAGCAGACTCGGAGTCAACCCTTCTTCGGCACCGAGAGAGGCTTCTAGGTCTTTGCCAGGATCTGGGGATCGTGGTAAACCTCGAGAAGTCCTCTCTGCAGCCGTCCCAACGACTGGTTTATCTAGGCATGCTGATAGACACCAATCTCCACAAAGCCTTTCCATCAGACGACAGGATAGCAAGGCTGAGGAGGGTGGCGGAACCCTTCCTCAGGCGAGAAGGGCTTCCCGCCCAATCGTGGTTGCGTCTCTTAGGTCACCTGTCCTCCCTGGCTCGTCTGGTTCCAAACGGCCGCCTCAGGATGAGATCCCTGCAGTGGCGGCTCAAGTCCCGGTGGAATCAGGGATCCGATTCCCCGGACGTTCAGGTCCCGATAGGATCTTTGGAACGGACGGACCTGCGGTGGTGGCTGGTCGACGAAAACCTGCGAAAGGGGATGAGTCTTCTTGTCCTCCCCCCGGAATTGACACTGTTTTCGGACGCGTCAAAAGAAGGTTGGGGGGCGCATGTTCTGAACCAGAGGACCTCAGGCCTTTGGTCAGAATCAGAAAAGTGCCTGCACATCAACCTGCTAGAGTTGAAGGCCGTCTTTCTGGCTCTTCAACAGTTCCAACGGACCCTGGCGGGTCACTCCGTGGTGGTGATGAGTGACAACACCACGGTAGTGGCTTATATCAGCAAGCAGGGAGGCACTTTTTCGCAGCAGCTATCCCATCTTGCAGTAGAGACTCTGAGGTGGACCGAAGTCCACTCGATAACACTATCAGCTCGCTTCATTCCTGGCAAAAGGAATGTGCTCGCCGACAGTCTGAGCAGGGCCTCGCAGATAGTGAGTACCGAGTGGTCTTTGGATCCTCAGCTAGCCAACAAAGTCTTGACTTTGTGGGGTTCCCCGACCGTGGACCTGTTCGCAACAGCGTTGAATTTCAAGCTGCCTCTGTACTGCTCCCCAGTCCCGGACCCCAAGGCTCTCTGGCAAGATGCTTTCCAGCAACGGTGGGACAACATCGACGTGTACGCCTTCCCACCGTTCTGTCTGATGAGAAGGGTGTTCAACAGGACCAGACTATAGGTCAACTGTTCAATGATTCTGGTAGCTCCGCTATGGCATCACGCGGAATGGTTCCCGGACCTTCTGCAGCTCCTAACGGAGCTCCCGAGAGAACTTCCTCCACGACACGAGCTTCTCAGACAACCCCACTCCAACATCCCTCACAAGGCCGTGGCCTCACTTCGGCTTCACGCCTGGAGACTGTCCAGCGTCTCCTCACGGAGAGAGGCTTTTCGCAACAGGTTGCGGAGAGAATGTCTCGGCACTTGCGAAAGTCCTCTGAGGGAGTCTACCAGGCGAAGTGGAGAGTCTTTTGTGGTTGGTGTCATGGGAGGGGTATCTCTCCACTCGATGCCACTATTCCAGCAATAGCGGCGTTCCTCGTATATCTGCGGGAGGAAATGCGCCTTTCTGTCTCGGCAGTGAAAGGCTATCGCTTAGACTTAAGCTTGGCTTTCAGGCTGAAAGGCGTGGACATTTCTTCCTCGCTAGAACTATCTCTACTCATACGTAGCTATGAGCTTACCTGCCCCCAGTCGGAAGTGAGACCTCCTCCTTGGAACGTGGTTCGGGTCCTCAGGGCTCTTAAGAGACCTCCCTTCCAACCATTACGCCAGGCCTCCGATCGCCACCTGTCTTGGAAGACGGCTTTCCTGCTCGCTTTGGCTTCGGCCAAGCGGGCTAGTGAACTTCATGGTCTCTCGTACGACATCGCCCATTCAAGGGGATGGGGGGAGGTAACGTTCAGGTTCGTCCCTGAGTTTGTTGCCAAGACTCAAAATCCTGGGGTGCCGGATCCTCGGTTCGACTCTTTCAGGATCAAGAGTCTCCGTTCTGTAACAAGCGACCCAGACCAGCTGCTACTATGTCCAGTGAGGTGTCTGGGGTACTACTTGAAGAGAACAGCTGCATTCCGTCCTCAAGTGCGAGCATTGTTTGTAAGCACAGGCAGGACGAAGAGGAGGGTCACCAGGAACACCATCTCGGCTTTGATTCGAAGGGTTATCCACCAAGCCTTGAATCCAGACCCTCCTCCGTCACGTCGCCCTAGGGCACACGACGTCAGGGGTGTTGCTACATCCCTGGCCTTCAAGAGAAACTTCTCTGTGACGCAGGCGCTTCAAGCTGGGGTGTGGAAGCGTCAGACGACCTTCACAGCCCACTACCTGCAGGACGTGACCCACAGGAGCCTTGATATGTTTTCTATCGGTCCTGTGGTGGCTACACAACAGCTGGTCTAACCTCAGGCTCCTTTATGGACAAGTAGCAGTAGGTTGAGGACGTTGTTACCCGGTTTTAGTCTGCGTGAATGAAAGAGTATGTCTGACCCTTACTTCTTTCTTCATTCTCCCCTCTCTTGGGGAAGCAGCATCCTGGTCTTCGCATAGCTGACCTCGACTTCTGCAGGTAACCCATGCTTCCTTGTGCTCCTAGTATTAAGCTTAATACTGTCGGGTCCCCCATACCCTGACGAGGTGGTATTGGGAACGTCCTATCCTAGATTCCTATCTAAAGGTCTCAAGGTCAACTTCATAGGACGAGTCACACTTTCCTCCACACACAACTTATGTAGGCCACTTGTTCCTAGCGAAGCAAGGAACTTGTGAGGTGCAGGGGCTCCTTCTCTCAAGTGCTACTCACTGAGAGGCGGATTCCCCGGGCAAAGCCGAAGTCAGTAAGGCTGGGGACTTTCCACCCTTCCTAAGGGGTAAGTCACCCAATGTAAATAGCGTGGTTTGTATTTCGGTTATGGAACAAATGACAAATTCGGAGATAAATTGTATTTTTCCTAACCATACAAACCTTAGCTATTTACACATATTTGCCCGCCAGCCCTGTCCCCCAAGTCAAGTCCTACCTCTAAGTGAAGTGAAGCAAATCACCGGTGTGTGGGGGGGAGGGGTAGCAAGCTATCCCTTCCCCTACCCCTGCTAACTAGTGCGGGGGTAGTTAACCCTCCTTAAAATCTATTGGCTCGTCATTTCAGCTACGCCGAAAGGTAAACCCAATGTAAATAGCTAAGGTTTATATGGTTAGGAAAAATACAAATTATCTCCGAATTTGTCATGTTTATGATTTGTTCAATAAATTTCATTACTTACCTTTAAAAATGGGTACAGTAAATATGTGTATTTATGGACCTGTGAAATGCATCGGATTAATTTTTTTAATTTCTTATGGGAAAAACTATTTTAGGTCATGAGGATTTCAGGTTGCGAGCTCATTCCTGGAATAAATTAGCTTATAATGAGGTACTACTGTACTGTATTACATTTTATCTGTATCTATTTGTCTTCCTACTGCCAAGTTCCTCATTTTCAACATCATTTTTGTAGAGTTTTCGCAAATCATTAAAGGCTTTATGAGAGTTTAATAATGGCACCCAGTGTTTCCATTGAACTCATTAACGTAAATGAAACAACTTGGGTATCACCAGTCATTTCAGAGGTTAGTAAATGCTTTGGCTGAGCTTTGTAAGTTTATAAATGGCACTTACTGTTTTCATTAAACTCATTTGCCTAATTTATACAATTTAGCTAGAGAGAATTGGGATTTTGATGCAAGCAAATCCAAAATTGTTTAAGGTTCACCTTTGCTGATGTTATCCTTTGGCTATAATGTATTGTTCATTGTTGAGGTACTGTATCTCTTTTTGTGGACTATAAATCTTTTGTTTAATTTTTTATCCATTAATACAGAGAGGCAAAAAAAAAGTCATGCCTGCTTTGATGGGGGTATCACATACAAATTAAAACAAAATTAACATACATATGAAGTTCTCCCAATATTATTGTATTTTCTTGTTACAGTGGTCATCAGCCAGAAGTTATCATTCGAGTGTACAAAGATATGTATATGCTTCAGCAAATCTCCACCTCCTACAGCAAAGGAAACATCAAGTGAGATATTTTAATTCTAAGTTATTTTTAGGTATAAGCTTATTAAAATTTTACGGTTTAGTCTATGGTTTCATAATGTAAGCTGTAGGATTTTTAACTGTTTTACTGTTTTCTTGACTTTTTGCAACAGCATATTCACGATATATCACATAATTTTGATGACCGTATATGGATTTGTCAGTGAATCTTGCCCTATTTTCATAAGCAAGAAAAGGTGGAAATGAAAGTGTTTCCATAACTGGAATACAAACCTATGCTATTTATTAGGGGTATGATTTTCAGCAAAGCTGAAAGGACGAGCTATTAAAATTTTAGCGAGGGTTAACTACCCATTCCGCTAGTTAACGTGGGTAGGTCCTGCTCACACATCTGTGATTTAGCTCACTTTGCTTTTGGCTCGGATGGTGAACGGTCGTTGCTGTTCTTCATCCTCACCAAGTTATTTTGGACTGCCATTAATGCTTTTTGTTTGTGTTTTCTCTTTATTCGTGTCTGTGTGTTGACTTCTGCCTACCATGGGTATCAGCCCTGGACTTGAAGGCTGGCCCTGCGGTACCTTCATGTAGGCCGTGGACGTCAATTGACACACCCTTTTTCCCACTTGCAGAGGTCAACAGTGTGATAGTGAAAACAAGTTTAGTGAGTGTCGCTAGTAGTCTGCCTCCCAGTGGGAAAGGTTTGGGTGCCGGTGGAAGAAGTAGTCAAAGCAGGGTATATCTCCTTCGAAGATTTCTTTGAAAGGGAAGAAACCCAAGGCTTATTTCGCTTCCCGACCTTCCTCCGAAGCTCCTACTCGATCCCCCTCTTCCAAGAGACCGTTCTCGATAGATGGTGTTGCTTCTCCTAGCGAAGCAGACCCACCTTTCCCCCTGGGTGAAGCCTTGTGTCTTTCTCCTTTTTAACAGGTGTGGTCGTCCTTAGGGCTTCTGGGTCCGCCCTCCGTCCGCCCTCCAAGGACTCTTTGCTGCAGCTCATCATCCGTGGTGCTAGTGTGCAGCCTTCGTCGACTTCGGAGGTGGATCCTCTGTTGTATGTCAATGTAGTGGTGTCCGAGGCTTCTTCTGTTGCTGGTGCTAACGCCCCTGCTCCTTCAGACTCTTCAGCTGTTGCTGCTGACTGCACTTCCCCCATTCCTGATCATCCTTCGTGGGAAAGCAAAGTGTTTCTCCTCGGAGGAGGAGTCCACTCATAGAGACTCCTCTTTGGAGGACTGCTGCTTCTAAAGGTCAGGTTGCTGATCCACCGGCCCTCAGAGGGCATCATCAATCTCGCAGAGCTCACCTTCCACTTTGCCTTAGAGGTTGCCCTTCACCACTGGTGAAAAGGCGCTTCTTCAGGTCTTCAGCCTCGTCTTCACAGCTTTTCTCCCGCAGAGGAGCCTCCTCTTCAATCGTTCTGGCCCTCGACCTTCGCCCGTTCTTAGACCTTCTTCTGACAAAGCTGCCGCTAGTTCTCGGACTTTGGCCTTGGACTCTTCTATGGATCGCTTGCAATCCCCCTCGTATGATGTTCGTCCTTCCAAAGGGCACATCCCTGTTCCTGCATCGTGCCGACCTTCTGACCTGCCTTTTCTGTTCCTGTCTCGTGATGTTTCCAAACATCACTCGCCCTCGAGAACGCGCCTTCATTCACACCGTTCCAGATTTTTGGCTGGGTGCCAGCACGCTCTAATGCGCCATCGCTCTTCAGACCACCAGCGCTCACCAGCGCTCGCCAACATCTCGTCAGCGCTCTCTAGCATGCCAGTGCTGTCCAGCGCATCGATGCTCTCCACCATGTCACTGCTCCCCAGTGCTTCAGCGCTCTCCAATGCCCCAGCGGTCTCCTGATTGCCAAAGCTCTCTGGCACGTTCTCGCTGTTCGAAGCACCAGCATTTGCCGGCTCGCCAGCTCATCTACGCTCACCAGCACACCTGTGCTCACTAGCGCGACAGCGCTCTCCTGCACGTCTGTGCTCTCCTACTTGTCAGCCCCTCCAGCTCGCAAACACTCTTTAGCACACCAGTGCTCTCCCTTGCGCCAGCGCTCTCCTTTGCGCCAGCGCTTGTCAGCTCATCAGCGCTCGCCAGCTTGTTAGCGCTCTCCAGCTTGCCTGCGCACCCACGCTCACCTGCGCCCACCTGTGCACCAGCGTTCTCCAGCTTGCCAGCAATCGCCTGCTCTCCCGCCCTCACCTGTGCACCAGCTTTCGGCTGCTTACCAGCGCTTTTCTCGCCAACGCTCCAGCACTCTTTTGCGCACTTGCGCATGAGTCAAAAAGAGAAAAAGGCTGATCTTTTGACAGGTCACCATCTCCCCATTCCCCTCCCCGCAAAAACATTACAGCGCACCCGCCGGGAAAAGGGGGAAGAGTCTCCAAAGAAGGGTTCAAGATTCTGAAGATACCATCTTTGAAGGCAGACCCACTGCATCAACCATCAGGCGAGACTCCTCACAGGAATCCATTGATCCCTTTCTCTTCAGGAGCTCTTTCTATCAGTGCAACCGTCAGCAGACAGCTTTGGTTCAGTGCGATGGTCAGAGCAGTGGTGCAGGCCTTCTGGCCTGCTTTATCATCTCTCTTCTGAGACCGCACAACATCCAATGGCACCAGCAGATCTCCTGCAAAGAACCTTGGCCGTTTCTCCCTTGAAGAGAAAAAGAGGAGTCTCAGATGCAGTAACATCCCCTTGGGTGAAACTGACTTCTGTTAGGCCTTCGACGCCTGCCCCTCCTTACTCACCCTCTGGACGCTCTCCTGCCTCACCTCTGTTGAGAGAGTCTCATAAGGTTCAAATTTCCACTTCCACCTCCGGAGGAAAATTCTTCTTGCACAGAGAGTTCTCCACTACTGGCAGAAGTCAGGAAGGACAACTCCATCCGGCCTTCGATGGTGGAGTCCTATCTCCTTCCCTCGAGAGGAATCAAAGGGCTCTTAAGACACTAACAAAGTCCTCTTCAAGGACATCCAGGCCTTCAAGAACTACCAGTCACTCTAGGAATGTTCACAACCCACCCCGAGAGGAGCTCTCTCGGGTGGAAGAAGGAGACTTCGCTGCCGGTCCCACTTTAGAGGGTAAGCAGGAGTCAGAACATGCCTTCTGGCAAGTCCTGACTCATCAGGGTACTCAACGGGTTTATCGACCCGGAGATACCCCACGAGAGGGAAAAGACACTGTCTTAGGTCGTGTCTTTGGCATTCAGAATCCCTCAAAGACCAGTGCAGCTTATCCCTGGTCTCAAGGGCTAAAGAGTGCCCGGGCAAAAATCGCCCAATAGCTCTCCGAGCTCTCCTCC
>NC_090727.1:112243779-112261279 GCF_036898095.1 Palaemon carinicauda | reverse complement strand
ATTATAAATCACCGTATTTAGGGCTACCAATATACTTAAAAAGACAATAGATTTGATACATTTTGTAGTGCTTGACTCGCGAACTTTGAACAGCCTCGTAGATACAGAAAATTTATTTTTGAAAAATAGCGATCGTGGAAAAGGGGAATCGTGTAATTCGAACACGCTTAATTCAGGACCCTACTGTATATATATATATATATATATATATATATATATATATATATATATATATATATATATATATATATATATATATATATATATATATATATATATATATATATATATATATATATATATATATATACAGTATATATATATATATATATATATATATATATACATGTATACATATACATATATATATATATATATATATATATATATATATATACATATATATATATATATATATATATATATATATATATATATACATATACATATATATATATATATATATATATATATATATATATATATATATACATATACATATATATATATATATATATATATATATATATATATATATATATATATATATATATATATGGTGTGCTACTGTTATTAACACACATTGAGTATGTGTTGTTTGAGATGTTGAGTCTTGAAATAAAGTCAAACATGTTAACTTTAAAATGGTTAAGTCTCTAAAAACAACAGTGTTAACATCTCCATCACAGGAGTATAGCTGGTTTGGTCGGATGACCAATTCAGGTGAAGTATTGATAAGAACTGCCTAAAATATTGATATCACAGATATCGTATATTTAGTTATCTCAGCATTTAAACACAATATGTAAACTTTACATTAGTCTAGGAAGACACCTGCATCCGGTGGCGACACAATCTTTCACACGGTATGCATTTGTGTTTATGCTTCATAAAAATGTTACATTGCTGAGAGATGCAAAATGCATCCTGTTATGATTTTGTCTGACTACAGCAAATCTCACGCTTGCTTCTTCTTCCACAATGACATATTACGACATGTGTTTTAAACATGTAATAACTAACCAACTATTACATCAGCTCGGCCAGCTATCTCAATTTTTTTTTTTTTTTTTAAATTTAACAACACGCCAAAATATGTTTACTAGGAGTGTGACTGGATTTATGTATCATTCTTTGTTTAACTTTAGCCATAAGCAAATGAGGACGAATGTTCAAATAGGCATATTATAAAAAAATAATAACAATAATGCATATGAAAAGATATTACCAAAGCAAAGAAAAAAATGCATGATAAATACAGATCATATATGGTACATTGCTAGCAAATGATTTTATGGTACCAAAAAAATTACTGATATACATATGATTCGGTAACTTGTTAAAGAATAATTGTTACCTTTGTCAGAAACATACATTAACACAATACGGTAATTAATAAATATATTTGTTACCTTGATAAAGATTCAATTTTAGTGCACAAACACGAATTCCTGGTACGTACACGTACCACGGTTTCGTACATACTGTATATATATATATATATATATATATATATATATATATATATATATATATATATATATATATATATATATATATATATATAGGGCTTATATATTTCATTAGATGCCCATAGATTCTGTTTTTTTATTTTTTTTTCTCTTTTAACATTCCGGGTTATATATTTTATTAGATGCCGAGAGAAAAAAATGATTTATTTTTTAAATGTTTTTTAAATGTATTTTTAAAAATGCAAATGTTCTATAGTCTCTTCAATTACATATTACTAGCGTACTAATTGCTTTTCGTACACACGCTATTCCCAGACAATTTTACTCCTTTTAGCAAATGAAGTGGCCACTTTCAAACGGCTTTAAATTAAATTAAATAAGGAGTTTTGTCTGGACATGGCAAAACATTCTGTTTTAGCTGCAAACTGTTCCTTAACCTACGCCAAACAAGGATGTTAACGGCGATAAATATCATCACTGTCACAACTGTTTCTGCTAGTAGTATGGGGTGAAGAAATTCTTTATAAGTCGGTGACAGGTGGTCCATCTCGGTCAATTTCATCAACCGCTTGGCTACCTGTTTGTTGTATGGGAGAGGTAGTGATGACATTGTAGTCGACCACGTGAAGTTCGCGAAGTAGGCTCGTTCTCTGATGATAGTCTTGATCCCGGTCACCATGGAATTAGGGGAAGTCCCGATACAACCATCTGCTGCAACGAAGATTTTGGAATAGGACGTGGATCCGTCCGTGCATGATACATTGGAGCCGTCCTTGTCGTATCGTATCCACGAGCCGTTGTTCAGTCTGCAATTGAATTCATTATTGTCAAAGGGATAAAGCTTATCCAGACAATTTTCACTTGTATGGGAGAGAGCACCGTCTAGCACTATACCTAACTCGCATGAATCCATTAAGTTTTTATGGAATTCAAATGAGTCAGCTGTACATATTTTTCTATCCATTGCGTCTGAACAGTGAGTTAATTGATTTAAGTCTTTAATGACCGTATATGTTTCCTTGTCTGGGGAAATCAATACGTCCTGTCAAACTGGATATTACTGGATTTGAGTGATTCGTCATGAAAGTTGGAAATGGTGATATCCTGTAAGATTGCCAGGCATCAGAAGAATCAAAGGGAATTGTAATCATAATCTTGTTATTTTCAACGCTTACTGTAATTAGGCTGTAATAAAATTCTAACCTACGTGCGTCTAACAAAGGAACATAGCCTTGTTTCTCCCGTCCGTTCTCCAGAACTAACTTTAAGTATTTTATAGGCAACAAATGGGGCGACAGTACACCTTTAGTTGCTAACGTGATAGCTTCTACATAATCTTTTGATTTCTCAATGAAATGTGCAATTCTGTTATGTATGTGATCTATTTTTGAATCATAATACGTTAACGTTGCCAACAAATCCTGTACTTCCATAATCTGACTAATATTACTTGAATGTTCATTTACTAAATCCATAATTTGATTGATTGAAGCTAACTGATTCCTTAGTTCTGACATAATCAATTCATCTTCATGAGTCAAGAACTCAATTTTCTTGTTTTGATTACTAATCTTAAGACGATTGGAAATTCCTAAACCTGAACTTGCAATAGACCCAAAGATGTTTAATGCAGCAAAAACAAACGGGTTACGTCTTTCTTTATGTTTGTGTCCTACAGTCCACATCAAAAGGTCACGAGCCAAAGATTCTGTCTCGTAAGTCTTATTTTGCAAGTCATCAGATAGCATCTCTGCAACTTTTAGTGTCGATCCAAGAGACCTCTCTGTAGTCAAATGAAAATGTCTTCTATGCAACTCATCTAATGAGACAGCAAACCTTGAAATGGCAATTTTTAAGCTAGTGACATCATTCTCTGGAGGAAAAATTGCTTGCATATGCACTTCTACAACTACGTTGCTTGATGTAATAAAAACGTCTTCTTGTCTTTCAACTATAGTGCCATATTTAAAATCTATACTTTTAGTTTTAGAGCTTATCCCACACGAGAAAAATGTCTGAGCGAACAATATCACTCCCAACAACAAAAAATTCATCTTGGAAACCTGTAACGAGAAAAATATATGTAATTACTCCTGTATTAAGAAGAAAACTTTTAACATACAAATAAAAATTTTTTCCTCACTTCTTTCCCTTTCTTTTTTTTTCTTTTTAATTTCCTATGTTAGCCAATGGTACTATTCTCTCATCCGTGGGTTGGGATACGTTTTGAACTCTAAGCCTATTGGCCATTAATGTTTCCAAAATGTTAAATGGGCCTTCAAACTTAGGTGTTAGTTTATAATTGAGTCCTTTACGTACATTTATCTGTATATATACAGCACATTATCACCCACGGTATATGTTTTAGTTGGCTTCGGTATTTTATCATGATTCCTTTTCATTATGATTTGTGATTCTTCTAAATTCTTTCGAAGGATATCATATCGACTTTTGCTTGCATTTATACATTCTTTTAAAGGATTTGATAGATTAGTTGTAGGCGTTAATACATGGAAAGGCGTTCTAACTGGGGTACCATACAATGCTTCATGCGGTGACATTTTAATTGATATATGATATGAATGATTCAGAGTACTCAGTACCGCAGGTATTGCAATATCCCAGTTGGGGTCTGATCCCCCTAGTGTTACTCTTAATATATTTAAAACCTTCCTATTTGCTCTTTCCACTAGCCCATTCAACTCTGGGTGATATATCATGGTATTTATTTTCTTTATGCTAAGGAATTCACACAATGAGGTAAGAAAGTGATTATTAAATTCTCCACCCGAGTCTGAGATTATCATGTGTGGAATTCCATGTTTACAAATGTAACACTCGTAAAACTTCCTAGCGCATTCAATCGCAGTTTTAGTTTTAAGCGCTATTAGTTCTGTATATCGAGTTAAAGCATCTACAATTACTAAAGAGGTGCTTATTTCCTCTGTCTGACTCGTAAAATCCTGTTAACAAATCTAAATGTATCCTTTCAAAGGGTTGATTGGGCATGGGATAAGCCCCTAGGCTGACAGGTGTTTTCGTATGCCCTTTGTTTTCCTGACTTGTGCGACAATTAGCTATGTGTTTTTTTATATCTGTAAGCATTGTATGCCAATAAAACAATGATTTGGCTTTCTGTGACATTAATGAGAACCCCGGGTGTCCATGTAATGGATTTGCATGCAACCAATTCAGGACAGTGGAAATAAGTGAGATTGGTACCACTATCTGGTCGTTAGTTACATGTGGTGTATTGCGGGTTTTCCTTGTCACGGTCCTACACAGAATATTATCTTTGATTCTATAATTCTGCTGCTTATACTTTATATATCCCTTTTCCTTATGATTGCCTTTCAAAGCATTTATAATTGTTTCTATTTTCTGATCTTTTCTTTGCTCAGTCTGTAATAATTCAGCGCTCCAGCCTAAATCTTCTTGTTCAGATATCGTTTTAACAATAGGCATGGATGTTGATATATCTATTAATTCAGCTAAAGGCTCCGTACAAGATGACACGGGGTTGCGTGATAACGCATCCGCAATGATATTTGCTTTCCCAGGTAAATACCCGAATCTCGCGCCAAAGTCTTGAATGATCAAATGCCACCGAGTTCGTTTAGGGCTGTGGTTGAAGACTTTAAAGAACTCGGTTAGTGGTTTATGGTCAGTAAGAACCTTAACGGGATAACCGTATATTATGAACTTAAAATGCACTAGTGAATTAACTATAGCCCTTCCTTGTCTATTACTGCATACTTACTTTCGGAAGTTCTCAGTTTTCGAGAATAAAAAGCTATCGGGAAAAATTGTTTATCATATTGCTGAAGCAATACCCCTCCTACTCCTAAGTCTGAGGCGTCTGTTACAATGAAGAATTCCTTACCGAAGTCAGGAAATTTTAAGATAGGAGAACTACACAGTTCATCTTTCAAGGTATTAAACGCCTGCTGATGATGCTCAGACCATATGAAATCTATGCCCTTCTTCGTAAGATCAGTTAAAGGAGCGGCTATTATTGAATAGTTGCGTATAAAACGCCGGTAATATCCACTACAACCCAGAAATTGCTGTATTACCTTGACATTAGTAGGTATGGGAAAATTACGTATAGCCGACACCTTATCATGGACTACTTTAAGACCTTGGCTTGACACCATGAAACCCAAATATATTAATTCTGTTTTGAAAAATTCACACTTACTAATCTTTACCCTTAAGTTATGTTGTCTTAATCTCTGTAGTACTAGTTCTAACTTACGTAGATGTTCTTCTAAGGTGTTGGAAAAGATTACAAGATAGTCCATATAGGCATGCAATATATCCCCTAACAAGTCTCCAAACACTATGTTAATCATTCTTGTAAATGTTATGGGAGCACAACGTAAACCAAAAGGCATCCGTAAAAATTCATAATGTCCCCTGGCTGTGCTGAAGGCTGTGTATGGGATACTATCTTCTTCTAATGATATCTGGTGAAAGCCATTAAGTAAGTCCAAACTGGTAAAATATTTATTCTGACCTAACAAAGACAAAATATCGTCAGTACATGGCACTGGGAATCGATCAGGGATCGTCTCCTCGTTTAGACGACGGAAGTCTACGCAGATACGCCATGTTCGATCTTTTTTCGGTACAACTATTAATGGAAAATTATAAGGGCTGTTTGATTTCCTAATGACTCCTTCTTCTAGCATTTTACCTACTTCATCATTTATTTCATTCTGGAATTTCATAGGGAGTCTGTACGAGGGTACATAGATAATTTTCTGCTTGTCCTTTAACCTTATTTGATGCTCGATCACATCTGTTTTTCCTAAGGATCCATCCGTAGTGGAAAAAACATCATGATATTTAGTTAAAAGTCCAAAAATTTTCTGCTGAATTTCTTCGTCTTGAATGTCTTTATTGATTTTATTTTTAATGGATTGCAAAAGGGATTCATCCGCAACTGATTGAGCGTGATTGATTTCAGCAACGGTAAGAATACGATGTTTATAAACTTCTACATCCAAGATATGTTGATTTTTGTGAATTACTAAAGTGTTATTTAAATAATTACAGACTTCAATATTACATTGTTGATGTGAGCCTACTGTATAAATAGCTTGTGTGACAGACAATCCGTTAGTTTTCAAAGTGTCGGAAAGGATTAATATTTCAGATCCCGGTAATGTTTTCTTTATTTGCACTATTAAATTCGAAGGTACGTTTGGCTCGATAAATTGCGTGCAAGATGATATTACGGGTGAACGAGAATTCTGCTGGGTCGCGTATATTATTTCTTTATTAGTGAGACAAGTTATTGGTTCTTCAACGTACGTCACTGTTTTATTTGTCGTCTCCTTTTTATCCAAAACTGATTTTAAGGTATTAGAAGACTTATAGAATTTTCCTTTGATATACACGCCGTGCTTGGCAGGGGCTAAGATAATGTTTTGATTTCCCATAGATGGGTATCCTATAATTACAGCTGGATACATATCAATGTTTTTTACAACAAAAAATGTATCGGCAAACGTGCGTTTACCGACTTTGAATTGAACATGAGTTATGCCTATGACATTTAATTCATTATTTCCTATACCCGAGAGTCTAACTCCGGATTTTTCTATCAGAAAGTTCGAAAACAACAAATGATGTGTCCTCAAATCCATGATATTACGTGGACTACCAGAGTAAAAAAATAATTAAATGATCTGTGTTCTAAATTTACAACATATAATGTTGGTCGTAACTAATTTTGGCTTATTATTGTATGAATTCGTTGCAAATCTACGGGAGCATGCACTGTTTTACTTAATTCGGCCGTGTGTTTCATAGGAAAATCTATTGCTTCACAATGATCTGATAAAACATTTAATTGATTATTCAATACTATTGATGTTGACATGAATGACCTTGACCCAACATCACTCTCTTCCCCACTGGAGTTAATTATGTGGTATTTGCTTTGCTCTGCACATTCTGAAAATTAGTCTAACCTTGAGAGGTCTGGTTTGACGACCCAGGCTCAGCGTTATTCGAAGAAGTGTTTGATTGTTTCAGATTCTGAACTACACTGACGTTTGGCTGTTTCTTCTTGTTGTTAAAATGAGGATTTTTCTTTTTATTTCCATATGGAACTGACTGTGGAATTGACTGTGTATTTCTAGGATTCTGTTGTGTCTTACGCGAGTAGCACTGACTATATGAATGAGTCGAACTATTATGTATCGAACAGAATTTCGTTCTGCAGTCCTCAATCAAGTGACCTTGACGTTTGCAATTATAACACATCATTCCCGCAAATTAACTATTATTAACTACATTTACTTGTTGTGGCTTTGTTTCATTCTTTGCAAAAACTTGAGTTAACACGGGATCAAGGTCAGGACACTTTGACATGTGTTTCTTTATCTGTTTATATACATCCAATTTCGTACTTGCAGGCGTTAACTTTTTATCAAAACACCTCACTAAAGCTTCAGGCAACATAAGTGTCATGCAAGTTAAATACATTAATCGTAAAAAAATTTTCACGGAGATGTTATCTCTAGTAACCCAAGTGGAATTACCTAAAATATCTTGATATTCAT
Organism: Palaemon carinicauda; assembly: GCF_036898095.1. Classification (NCBI taxonomy): domain Eukaryota; kingdom Metazoa; phylum Arthropoda; class Malacostraca; order Decapoda; family Palaemonidae; genus Palaemon; species Palaemon carinicauda. The sequence goes on along the minus strand of NC_090727.1, from coordinate 112,253,232 downwards.
TAAGCCTATCAGCTATGAGAGCTGCTCTCTCAATAACATTAAGCCGATTCATAGTGGCTTGATTAAGTGTATTTCTTAACGTTAATACTACATCCAAGGCTTCTTCACCCCCATAGACCGCACGTAACCTAACTTTGAAATCATCCCAGATAACTTAGCTAATTGGTAGTTTGTTACTTGGCATTCGACTAATGATAAATTTTGCAGATTTAGACGTGTTATTCATATTCAAATAAGCCATATATATTTTTGATACATTAATGTCTGGATTCTCTTAACGACCTCGGGATCAGAGCCCCAGGCGAAATCACACAAAGACAAGAGCTTGTGACCGACCGGGAATCGAACCCTGGTCCGGCAAGCTTGTATAGACAGTGACTACCACTTGGCCACGAAGAAAGATACAATTCTTCTGTACTTATACCTGTCGAATTCAGGTGTTTTGTACTTAGAATTGAAATTAATCCATCTTCACCATCGTAGCTAATTGATAGTTTGTTACTTGGCATTCGATTAATTATAAATTTTGCACATTTAGACGTGTTTTTCATATTCAAATAAGCCATATATATTTTTGATACATTAATGTCTGGATTCTCTTAACGACCTCGGGACCAGAGCCCCAGGCGAAATCACACAAAGAGAAGAGCTTATGACCGGCCGGGAATCAAACCCTGGTTTGGCAAGCTTGTATAGACAGTGACTACGACTTGGCCATGAAGAAAGATAAAAGTCAATGACAATCCTTCTGTACTTATACCTGTCGCATTCAGGTGTTTTGTACTTAGAATTGAGATCAACCCATCTTCACCATCGTAGTTAATTGGTAGTTTGTTACTTGGCATTCGATTAATGATAAATTTTGCCCATTTAGACGTGTTTTTCATATTCAAATAAGCCATATATATTTTGATACATTAATATCTGGATTCTCTCAACGACCTCGGGATCAGAGCCCCAGGCGGAATCACACAAAGACAAGAGCTTGTGACCGGCCGGCAATCGAACCCTGGTCCGGCAATTTTGTATAGACAGTGATTACCACTCGGCCATGAAGAAAGATAAAAGTCAATGACAATTCTTCGGTTCTTATACCTGTCGAATTCAGGTGTTTTGTACTTAGAATTGAAATCAACCCATCTTCACCATCGTAGCTAATTGGTAGTTTGTTACTTGGCATTCGATTAATGATAAATTATGCACATTTAGACGTGTTTTTCATATACAAATAAGCCATATATATTTTTGATACATTAATGTCTGGATTCTCTTAAGGACCTCGGGATCAGAGCCCCAGGCGAAATCACACAAAGACAAGAGCTTGTGACCGACCGGGAATCGAACCCTGGTCCGGCAAGCTTGTATAGACAGTGACTACCACTTGGCCACGAAGAAAGATAAAAGTCAATGACAATTCTTGTGTACTTATGCCTGTCGAATTCAGGTGTTTTGTACTTAGAATTGAAATCAACCCATCTTCACCAATGTAGGTAATTGGTAGTTTGTTACTTGGCATTCGATTAATGATAAATTTTGCACATTTAGATGTGTTTTTTATATTCAAATAAGCCATATATATTTTTGATACATTAATGTCTGGATTCTCTTAACGACCTCGGGATCAGAGCCCCAGGCGAAATCCAGACATTAATTTATCAAAAATATTCCTTAGAGAAATAGATAAATTTAAGTTTTCCATATATAGAAAGCCTACAAATAATTTTTCATAAGTACATTTTTACTCCGGTCACTCTAAAAATAAAAGCATTCAGTTTTTTCCTCCATGTACCTTAGGGCATTAAGAATTTATAGCCCAGATTACATTGAGGACGAACTCACTAAAATAGAAAAAATTGCAACAGATCTTTGTTATCCCAAATATTTCTTAGAAAAATTTATGAATAAGGCTAAGAAAACATTTTATAGTGTCCAATTAGAGAGGAAGGAAACAATTAATAATATGCTTTGTTTACCATTTCATGTGTGTTTTTTAGATGTTATACCCCTTTTGAAAAAACTAGACATTGCTGTAGTGTTTAAACATAATTGTACATTAAAAAACATGTTAATTAAGAATAGTTCTGGAAATGATAATAATGTAATATATAACATTCTTTGTTCAGAGTGTAACCTATTCTATGTCGGCCAAACATTCAAAAGTATACCAGTCAGATTAAAACAGCATCAGGTGGCCGTCTCCAGGGGTTCTCTTAATAATGCTTTGGCCTCCCACTGGTTAGGGTCAAGTCACAGAATTGGTTGGTCAAAGGCGGAAAAAGTAATCCATATTGTTGAATCATTTTTAATCTCATGTACTCAAGGTAGAAATTTGAATCTAAGCCCCGGCCTGTTTTCCATTAATCCAGTATTATCCTTTTCTCTAAAATCTGACTTCTCCGGAATTATTAAGAAACTGACAGCTGTTGGATCACCTTCTCCTGTATAAATACGATGTCTTTGTATATGTATTATCATTGCTGAGTTTGATAATGTCCTGAGTGGATGAAAGTACTAACTCCAATCAAGTCTTTTTTATTTATCCTTTCGTGGCTATAATACATTTTATATTCATCACGTGTCAGCTTTCATGATTTCTACACACACACACACACACACACACACACACACACACACATATATATATATATATATATATATATATATATATATATATATATATATATATATATATATATTTATATATATATATATATACATATATATATACGCATACATACATATATATATATCCATAGATCCATATATATACATATATATATATATATATATATATATATATATATATATATATATATATATATATATATGACTATATATATATATATATATATATATATGTATGTATATATATATATATATATATACATATACATATATTTATATATATATATATATATATACATATATATATATATATATTTATATATATATATATATATATATAAATATATACACACATATATATATACATATATGTATAACGGATTTTGAGCGAAGCAAAAAATCTATTTTTGGGTGAGATAGCCATGTTGTCCTGATGGAAGGTTCTTTTAAATAGCTTCCTAGGGTATATTTGACTACAGTGATATTCCCAGAGAATTTAACTTAAGGTCTCCAGAATTCTAACTCCTGGCGCGAATATCCTTAAAGTTTCCTTTTAGGATATCGCATAATATCGGGACGTATTCTTGACACGCCACATAGCAATGTGCAGCCCACATAGCGTTTACGCTTCGAGGGGGAAAAGTGGCAAAATAAAAGAGGAGCCTTTATAAAATTCTCCTTTCTCCTTACTGTTTGAGTACCCAGATGGCGCCATAATCGTCGGCCATCTTTATTCCTTGTAATGTTAAGCCGGTACTATGGATACAGTAGTATTGGGAGGGATCCTGCCAAGGCTTTTCATAGAAAGGAGGGCGGTTCCATCAGGACGACATGGCTATCTCACCCAAAACTAGATTTTTCGCTTCGCTTAAAATCCGTTTTTTTGGGCTCAGGCCACATCGTCCTGATGGAAGTTTACCAGAGCATTAATGTATCCGTGGATTTCCCAGTTGTGCCTTAGACTTCCAGACAATATTTCCTTGGTCTTTTAGACCGAAGAGACCTATGACATTACCGTTATATGTCATTTCTTCTAATCATATACTATGATAGTGCTTCCTGCCCCCTACAGGGAAGAGTCAACTAGACTCGGGAAAAGTCTCGAAGTTGTGTATCTCATATAACCCAACTAGCATTCAAAGGAGACATGCAGGTCTCACTGTATGTCATCAGCCAAGGTATGTATCTAGTATTAGAACAAGTTCCTTCTAGCTAGAAAGGTTTGTATACACGTAGGAACAAAGTTACCATGTTTGTTCAATAGACTTATGTAGAATAAAGGGTTGAAATAAATGCTCACACATAACTTTATTAAAATTTTTAGGGCGAAATGAGACGCACAAAACAATTTAATTATTTATTGTCAAGCAATAAATAAAATTCAACATACATTTATAATAACGAAAAAATGCAATTGAAATTGAATTCAGTAACATAGACAAGACAAAATAAATCAGAATTGCTTGTTTTACCTGAAAACAAAAACTTGCCACATCACTTGAAAATTTTGTAAATTTTAATGTTTTTCTGAGAAATTTGTTTATTTACTCTTGTGTAAAACACATGGCACTTAGTGTTCAGTTTATGTTTCATCACCTTTGTATACTGGAACAGTCCATAATGTCACCGTGATGACATTCCACTTACCATGTTACACTAAAAGTGCCAACATGTACACCCTTTAGAATTATAGTCCCACATAATTCACTGTTCCTAGCAGCACTAAGCGACAGGTTTTAGCACACTACCTGTCGCTACCACGAAATGTTTCAGTTCTTGCACTTGCTTCGCATAGTATTTAAAAAACACTCTGGATGACTTCCATCCAGTAAACGAGCGAAGGCTCTCGAAATCCATAAGCTGGAAGAAATTTAGTGAAGAAGCATTCTTCCTAGGATCATGACATGCGGGTGTACTGTCAGGATCCGCTCTGCGAATAAAGTAGGTGATCTTCGCCCTTAGTTGTTTCAGGGATAAGTTTGAGCCCGATGTTTCTCGTCCTCCCCTGAAGTCTGAAGTTCTGCGAAGATAAACCTTTAGACTCTCCACTCTCCACTCTCCAGCGAGACATCTTCCTTGAGAGGGCAGATTCTCTAGGGACCCCACCTCTTAGTGGGTGGCTCATTCTTGGCGAGAAACGTTGAGTCGGGAAAGATATTTAACTCTCCTGTTTCAGCAAACTGGATATGGCCTTCGTCCCTAGACAAGGCCACTATTTCACTAACTCTAGCTCCTGAAGCTAGTGCAAACAAGAATATAACTTTTTGAGTCAAATCTTTCAAAGAGCAAGCCTCATTATCCAAACTTGAAGCAAAATGTAGTACCTTATCCAAAGACCATGAGCTGGGCCTTGGAGGTGCTGCAGGCCTGAGTCTAGCACAGGCCTTAGGGATTTTATTAAAAATCTCATTAGACAAGTCTACCTGGAAAGCATAAAGCAACGGTCTTGTCAAGACAGATTTACACGTTGTTATCGTGTTGGCTGCTAAACCTTGTTCATGAAGGTGAATAAAGAAAGACAAACAGAAATCCATCGAGATTTCCTTTGGATTCCTTGCCTTGACAAAGGCCACCCATTTCTTCCAAGATGACTCTTATTGCCTTTTGGTAGATTTTGACTTATATTCCTCTCAGAAGTCTATACTTTCTTTCGATATCCCGAACCTTTTCTTTACTGCTAGAGCGAGAAAATCATGAGATGAAGGTCTCGGGTTTTCTGTAATGAAGCGATGACAGTCGACTTCTCAACTTGAGACAGAACTGGGTCCGGCAGAGGGATCATCCTCAGCTGTAATTCCAAAATCAAGGGGAACCAGTTGCTCCGGGGCCACTTGGGAGCCACTAAGGCTGCTGTTCCTTGAAAAGATCTCAGCTTGTTGAGGACCTTCATCAGCAGGTTGGGTGGAGGGAACAGGTAAATCCTGGTCCATTTGTTCCAGTCCAGGAACATGGCGTCCACTGCTTCTGCTAGAAGGTCCTCGTACGGGGCCACGTATCGAGGAAGTTTCTTGTTGTCGCTCGTTGCAAAGAGGTCTATCTGCAGTTCCGTGACTTGATGAAAGATGAAGGAGGACTTGATGCAAGATGAAGGAGGACTTGATGCAAGATGAAGGAGAATGATTTTGCATCTAGGGACCATTCTGACTATCGAAGCTATCCTGGATAAAGCGTCCGCTGTTACATTGCGGAACCCTTGAAGGTGAACTGCTGACAAGTGCCATCTCTTCTTTTCCGCTAACCAGAAGATGGCCAACATCACTTGGTTGAGTTGAGGCGATTTCAAGCCTTGACGATTCAGACATCTCATTACCACCTCGCTGTCCAGAATCAGTCTTATGTGGACTGAAGGACGAGGGGATAATTTCTTCAATGTGAGGAAGACTGCCATGGCCTCCAAAATGTTGATATGAAAGGTCCTGAATAGAGGGGACCAAGTTCCTTGCGCTCTGCGTTGATGGGAGTGACCCCCCCCATCCTTCCAATGATGCGTCCGTGTGGATGACAACCGAGGGTGGAGGCGGCTGTAGAGGTATTGACCTCTTGAACTTCCTGGCCTCCGACCATGGCTTGATAAGTGATCGTAGCCGAATCGGTAGTGGTCTTCTTAGATCTCTTTGAGCGTTTGATGCGTATCTTCTCCAGACTCCTGATGCATCTTTTAGCTGTGCTCTTAGTACTGTGTCTGTCACTGATGCAAACTGGAGGGAGCCCAGCACTCTCTCCTGTTGGAGTCTTGAAATCCTGTCGGATTTTTAGAAGTCTCCTGACAGATCCGCTATCTCTCTCCTCTTCTTTAATGGAATGGTGAGACGATGAGACTAGATCCCAGTGTATGCCTAGCCATTGGAATTTCTGAGATGGAGATAGTCGAGACTTTTTGGTGTTGATCCTGAATCCTAGATGTTCCAGGAACTGGATCACTTTCTTGGATGCTTGCAAGCATTTCGCTTCGGATGCTGCCCACACCAGCCAATCGTCCAGATATGATACAACCTGGACACCCTGTAGGCGTAGTTGTTGAGCGACTGCTTCCGCAAGCTTCGTGAAGATACTTGTGGCTGTGTTTAGTCCGAAGGGCATGGCTCTGAAAGTGTACTTTCTTTTTTGTAGCCTGAATCCTAGGTAGGAGGAGAGTTGTCGATTGATCGGAATGTGCCAATAGGGATCTGCCATGTCTATGGAGACTGTGGATACCCTTTTGGGCAACAGGGCCCTTATGTGTTGAAGGGTCAGCATCTTGAACATGTCGTTCTCGATAAACTTGTTGAGTGGCGACAAATCCGGAATGATTGAGTTTGTCTGTGTCCTTCTTGGGAACACAAAACAGCCTTCCTTGGAATTTGATGGACTTTGCCCTCTTTTTCACCTGTTTGCTGAGGAGCTCTCGGGTATACTCTTCCAGAACGGGGGTTGGAGTGTTGGAAGAACTGAGGAAATGTTGGTGGAGTTGTCTTCCAGCTCCAACCTAGTCCATTCTTGATTATGCTGTGGGCCCAAGGATCGAAGGTCCAGCGATCCTGAAAGAGTCGGAGTCTTCCTCCTACCGGAAGCATCTCATTGCCTCTGGTTACCGGAGGGCTTGCCTCCTCGACCGCTTGCTCCCCTACCCCCTCTTCCTCTCGAGGGACGTCTAGAGGAATCCCTACCTGACCTTCTACCTCTAGGGCGAAAGGTAGTGATCTGCCTCTCATAAGCGGGAGTAAAGGCTGGTGACTGAGTCGCCACTTGCTGGGGGTACCAACAGGTAGGTGGGTTGGAGCTGTGCCACCATCTGTGGCGCCGCGGTCACGGGAAGTGTTGTTGTCTAGCAGGGCGAGCTGGCACTCTTGGCCTCTTCGTCTTCCTCTTCTGTTTGGGACCCTCATCCGGGGAAGACTTCCTCTTAGCCGACATGCCCCACTTCTGGAGAAGGTTCCTATTCTCCGTGGCGGCCTTGTCGACTATCTCCCTGACCAGATCGTTTGGAAGTAGATCTTTCCCCCAGATATTCGAAGATATCAACTTCCTGGGCTCGTGTTTAACTGCAGCCGAAGCAAACACGAACACTCTACAAGCCCTTCTTGCCCTAACGAAGCTGTAGAATTCTTTCGTTAGGGTTGCCAAATGTGCTTTGGCTATGACCATGAACATGTGTCGGGTTTTCTTGCTCACTAGCCATTGCCTCTATGGACACCTGGAGGGACAGAGAGGCAGCAAGCCTCTACTTTGTATCTTGTTCCCTGCGTAGGAGAAACTCAGACAACTTGGGAAGGTTTTCGTTGAACTGACATCCAGCGATATCAGCCTCCAGCTTCCCGACTGAGAAGGTAAGTTGAATATCCTTCCAGTCTTTATCATCCGGCGGCAAGGCTAGGGAAAGAGGCCTACACTCTTCCAGTGTAGGGCAAGACTTCCCTGCTTCCACTGCCTTAACCACCGCCCTGAATGATTTTTCCGCGAAGGGGAAAACCATAGTTGTTGGAGCAAGAAAAGAGGGATGCTCCTTGTTCAGGGCTGGCACCTTGGAATTGGTGAAGCCCTTGTCCTTCAGGCTGCTAGCTAGCAAAGCCTGAGCCTCCGAATGGTCAAGCACTATGACCTCCTTTGGTTCTTTGTCCTCCTTGAATACCGGTTCCGTCCTTAGACAAACGAAGCAGTCTGGATAGGACTCAAAGCTGGGCCAGAACTCGACGTCCTCAGTGGGGACGGCTGCCAGCTTTTCTGAAATAAAGATCTTACCATTAGTTATTGGCATGTACTCAGCATGCCTCCATGGGTTAACCTCGGAACACGAGGGAAGATCCTTAATGTTGAGACTCCGTTGAGACCCACGGGACGCTGTAATCCGAAGAATCTCCTTCCTGAATTCAGCTTCCCTTTGTTCGCTCTTCTTCTCGAACATTTCCATCATTGCTTTGATGGCAGACAGGGTGTCTTCCGACCCCGCAGGTTGAGGAGTGGAGGACGTAGAGAGTACAGGTTCTGGGGCAGGAACCGACGAAACAGAGACTGTTTCTACTTCCTCTTCTTCTGTCTCCGGAGCCACCATTGACTCCTCTTCTCGACCTTCCGCCAGAAGGTCCTTTTCGGTGTCCTCTCATCATCTAGATGGATGTCCTTCATCGCATCCGAGACATCCGTGTCAATGGATATCTGGACACAAGGGATCTCAGGGTGAGGCTGAGGAATGACAGCATCCGCAGATGCCTTGGGGAATAGAAGGGTTCTCATCCGCTCACTAGGGATGTAAGACCCGTGGAATTATTTTGAAAACCATGAACCCATTTGCGCAGCTTGTCCCGAGCTGCATCCCTTGACTCCGCTGACTTGGAATTTTCAAAAGCCTCATACAACAGGTCCTTACATACTGTGCATACCTGTGGGTCCCAGTATTTGAGAGGTCCCTTGGTGATGGAACAGCGGGAGTGTGTCCTACACCCCAGATGGCCTTAGAAGTTCCTGTGGCGAACACTGCAGAAAACGCTATCGCACTTGATGTAGTCCTCCTGTAAAGAGAGGAAAATAAAATGAGTATAATATAGTCTATCTTACTAGACTAATAATATTATAATGAAAATTATCATAATAATTTCATTTTATTTTATTTTATTGCATATAGCTTAGGATAGGTAAGCTAGAAATGAAATAGGAAAGGACACATACGTGTATTTCCTGCCTAGCCAATTGCTGTGACCTCCCTCAATATTAATTCTAGGGTTATCCTCTATGAGAGGCCAGATCGAAGATTCTAACCTATAAGGATAGAGTAGTGTGAACAACACTTACTTCCAAGAGAGTTAATAATGAGGGTCAAATAACTGATCATCTATCAGTATAAAGAAAAGGGAA
>NC_090727.1:112218779-112238779 GCF_036898095.1 Palaemon carinicauda | reverse complement strand
GAATAAATCACACTATATTTCGGTCAATAAACATCGACCCTCTTCAGGATGTAAAGTACAAGTGAGGCTTACAGTGGAGAGTGACGGTTTATATATGAAAGCAAAAGGGTGTGTTCAATTGTTCTATAGTTGTTATAATTGCTGGAAGGATTAGCCAAATTTAATTACATTCAGGTGCGTGTTCTTATTGTTGAGCCGCTTGGAGGAAGTCTTGACCTCTGATGCATGTCTGGTGGCCGGTCTCCGTGGATTATCTTCTTAATGATAGGGTTGAGAAGAGTATTGTCCACTGTGTCAGCTTTCCATTGGCCCCCACATAGGTTCATTGTGTTTGATTGATTTATGATGGCTGATTCCAGGATTTTCCTTCTGTACGGACAGGTACTCTTAAAAAGCAAAGACGACTCACTCCAGTTAATCTGGTGCCCTAAATCCCTAAGGTGAATGAAAATCCCCGAGTTTTCATACCCATATCTAACAGATCTTTTGTGTTCGGATAATCTTTGAGATAGCGAACGGCCAGTTTGCCCAACGTACACTTTTTCACAATCCCTGCATGGTACTTTGTAAACGCCGGATTCTATCTCTCTTTTATTTTGATAAACATTAATAAGGGCGCTTCCTATGGTCTTTGGATATGAAAAAACAAAGGGGTTCTCAGTTTTTATATGATTTGTTATATTTTTAATACCTTCTATATATGGGAGTTTTATCTTATTTTTAAAATCTCTTTGGTTAGTAACATCATGATCTTTATAATATATCGTGTTGGCTTTGTTGATGGCCTTTTCTATGACATACGTCGGGTAGAATAGCTGGGCGAGTTGTTTACGGATGATTTCAAATTCTTTATTTAGGTAGGCTGGGGAACAAATTCTCAAACCTCTAAGAAATAGATTGCAAGCTACTCCAATTTTTACAGAAATGTCGTGATAACTAAAAAAATGAATGTAGGAAATAGAGAAAGTTGGTTTTCTATACACAGTAAAATTATACCCCGTCGATTCCCTTATAATTAGTATGTCCAAAAAAGCTAATTTTCCATCTTTTTCCCATTCAGTTTTAAATTTTATGCTAGGGACTAGGGAATTTAGATTATTGAAAAATATATTGAAATCTCCCCAGCTATCATCCCAATATGTGAAAATGTCATCCACATAGCGTTGCCAAACCATGTTTGTAGGTTTAATTGTTGTTAAAATTTCTGTTTCAAAGTATTCCATGTAGAGGTTAGCTAAAATTGGAGATAACGGGCTGCCCATACTACAACCAAATTTCTGTTTGTAAAAATTTCCATTGAAAGAGAAAACGTTATTTGACACGCTTAGTTTAATTAACTTAATTGTTTTTTCAATACCGAGGGGGAAGTGATCTTCGTAAGGGATTAATTTTTCCCTCAAGAAACCTAATACGTCGTTGATCGGGACCTTTGTAAATAGGGATTCTACGTCAAGACTCAAGAGTTTTACATTGTTTACCGGGATATTTAATCTATTGAATTTCCAGAAATTCAATAGATTAAATATCCCGGTAAACAATGTAAAACTCTTGAGTCTTGACGTAGAATCCCTATTTACAAAGGTCCCGATCAACGACGTATTAGGTTTCTTGAGGGAAAAATTAATCCCTTACGAAGATCACTTCCCCCTCGGTATTGAAAAAACAATTAAGTTAATTAAACTAAGCGTGTCAAATAACGTTTTCTCTTTCAATGGAAATTTTTACAAACAGAAATTTGGTTGTAGTATGGGCAGCCCGTTATCTCCAATTTTAGCTAACCTCTACATGGAATACTTTGAAACAGAAATTTTAACAACAATTAAACCTACAAACATGGTTTGGCAACGCTATGTGGATGACATTTTCACATATTGGGATGATAGCTGGGGAGATTTCAATATATTTTTCAATAATCTAAATTCCCTAGTCCCTAGCATAAAATTTAAAACTGAATGGGAAAAAGATGGAAAATTAGCTTTTTTGGACATACTAATTATAAGGGAATCGACGGGGTATAATTTTACTGTGTATAGAAAACCAACTTTCTCTATTTCCTACATTCATTTTTTTAGTTATCACGACATTTCTGTAAAAATTGGAGTAGCTTGCAATCTATTTCTTAGAGGTTTGAGAATTTGTTCCCCAGCCTACCTAAATAAAGAATTTGAAATCATCCGTAAACAACTCGCCCAGCTATTCTACCCGACGTATGTCATAGAAAAGGCCATCAACAAAGCCAACACGATATATTATAAAGATCATGATGTTACTAACCAAAGAGATTTTAAAAATAAGATAAAACTCCCATATATAGAAGGTATTAAAAATATAACAAATCATATAAAAACTGAGAACCCCTTTGTTTTTTCATATCCAAAGACCATAGGAAGCGCCCTTATTAATGTTTATCAAAATAAAAGAGAGATAGAATCCGGCGTTTACAAAGTACCATGCAGGGATTGTGAAAAAGTGTACGTTGGGCAAACTGGCCGTTCGCTATCTCAAAGATTATCCGAACACAAAAGATCTGTTAGATATGGGTATGAAAACTCGGGGATTTTCATTCACCTTAGGGATTTAGGGCACCAGATTAACTGGAGTGAGTCGTCTTTGCTTTTTAAGAGTACCTGTCCGTACAGAAGGAAAATCCTGGAATCAGCCATCATAAATCAATCAAACACAATGAACCTATGTGGGGGCCAATGGAAAGCTGACACAGTGGACAATACTCTTCTCAACCCTATCATTAAGAAGATAATCCACGGAGACCGGCCACCAGACATGCATCAGAGGTCAAGACTTCCTCCAAGCGGCTCAACAATAAGAACACGCACCTGAATGTAATTAAATTTGGCTAATCCTTCCAGCAATTATAACAACTATAGAACAATTGAACACACCCTTTTGCTTTCATATATAAACCGTCACTCTCCACTGTAAGCCTCACTTGTACTTTACATCCTGAAGAGGGTCGATGTTTATTGACCGAAATATAGTGTGATTTATTCATATTTCCTGTGTTTCTTTTATGGGCCTTTTTGAAAAAACATATATCTATATATTTATATATCTACTGTATCTCTCTCTCTCTCTCTCTCTCTCTCTCTCTCTCTCTCTCTCTCTCTCTCTCTCTCTCTCTATATATATATATATATATATATATATATATATATATACAGCATATGTATATATATATATATATATATATATATATACATATATATATATATCTATCTATCTATTTATCTATATATATATTATATATATATATATATATATATATATATATATATATATATATATATATATATATATATATATATATAAATATATATATATATATAATTTTCACCTCATACTTGGGATCGAACTCTTGCCCCTTTATATGAAAGGCCAGGTCGCTTCCAACCATGCCACCAAAGGCTCTTAAAGAAGTTGGAACCTAACTGCTACCTGCAGTTCAGAATGTACCTGGCAAAACATCAGTCTCTTACCAGCGAGTTTTCCCCGACTTCCCGGCCCACTAGGTGACACAATTGATAGCTTTTCAGTTGTTATTACCCCTGATGAGTCAATATGGATTAAAATCAGCACAATATCTTGTTCGAATGGAAAACAAATTTCTACCTCATACTTGGGATCAAACCCTAGCCCCTTCAAATGAAAGGCCAGGTCGCTTCCAACCATGTCACCAGAGGCTCTAAAAGAAGGCGGAACCTAACTGCTACTTGCAGTTCAGGATTTACCTGACGAAACATCAGTCTCTTACCAGCGAGTTTTCCCCGACTTCCCGGCCCACTAGGTGACACAATTGATAGCTTTTTAGTTGTTATTACCCCTAATGAGTCAATATGGATTAAAATCAACACAATATCATGTTCAAATAAAAATAAATTTCTACCTCACACTTGGGATCGAACCCTAGCCCTTTCAAATGGAAGGCCAGGTCGCTTCCAACCATGCCACCAGTTGGAAAAGCAGGATGCCATAAGCCCACGGGCCCCAACAGGGAAAATAACCCAGTGAGGGTCAGTGGCTACTTTCCTCTTGGTAAATGTAGAAGAGACTTTAGCTATGGTAAGCAGCTCTTATAGAAGAAGGACACTTCAAAATCAAACCATTGTTCTCTAGTCTTGGGCAGTGCCATAGCCTCTGTACCATGGTCTTCCACTGTTTTGGGTAGAGTTCTCTTGCTTGAGGGTGCCCTCGGGCACACTAATCTATGTTATTTCTATTCATCTTGTTTTTTGAAGTTTTAATAGTTTATATACGAAATATTTATTTTATTTTTGTTACTGTTCTTAAAATATTTTAATTTTTATTGTTAATTACTTAGCTTTTAGTTTGTTTATTTCCTGATTACCTTTCCTCACTGGGCTAATTTCCCTGTTGGAGCCCTTGAGCTTATAGCATCTTGCTTTTCCAACTAAGGTTGTAGCTTAGCAAGTAATAATAATAATAATAATATCCTTGACAGTCACATTGCTAGTAACTCAACACACAGCTTTTGTAGGCCGCAGACCATGCTTGGCAAGATTTAGCGAGGTTTTAGGGTTTCCTTATTTGTGTACTAACATACATAGTAAGGAAGCCCCCGGTAAGGCCAAAAAGCCAGATTAGCAGGGATATCTACCTCCCTAATTGGTGAGTCAACCCCTATAGATAGCATTGGTTTGTATTCCAGTTACAGAACAAATGACAAATTGGGAAGTAATTTGTATTTTTCCTAACGATACAAACCTGTAGCTATTTATACAAAGTTGCCTGCCAACCCTGCCCTCTTCAAAGTCTTACCTCCAAACAAAGTGAAGCGCAATCACTGGTGTATGAGTGAGAGGGGTAGCTAGCTACATCACTACCCCCTGCTAACTAGCGGAATATTTAGTTAACCCTTGCTAAATTTTAATGGCTCGTCCTTTCAGCTTCGCCGAAAGTAATACCCCTATAAATAGCTAGAGGTATGTATCGTTAGGGAAAATACAAATTACTTCCAAATTTGTCATGTTAGAGCATTTAGAAAATGGGAAATAGCAAATTCTTTTGATGAAAGTGAATATGATGCTTTATATGAAGATAAGGAATAGGATGAAAGTATTATACTTGAAAAATGATCAATATGATGACTGCTTTGTTAATGAAAAATTCAAAGACTTTTTTAACGATATGAACACAGAGACAGACTTTTTATTTTAGTTTATTTATAGTTTTATGCATTTTTTCATTTTAGTAATTATTTATCTTTGTATGCTAAAATAAAAATACTAATAGAAGTAATAATTATTTATTTTAGTGAGTACAACAAAATATATAGGTATTTTTCCATAGACTGAAGTCTTGAAGTCTCGTTCAGCGAAATGTAATCAATGGAAAAGATGCATATTCTGTGTGTTTGTATTTTATGATACGATATCGGTATGTGGATATTACATTAACTAATATTGGATATACTGTAAAGTAAAAAATTAGTTTTATGAAAATGAGGTTTATTTTATATACAGCTGTACTTTTTGACCAGTAAATAGATATATAGATTTGTTTATAGCATAGCCATGGCCAGTAGTACATAGTCTAATTCTTATGTATGATGTGACTACCTTAAATTAGCTTCAAAATTAGGTTTTCAGAAATCACATGATACCCAAGTGTATCATCATCATCTCCCCTGACGCCTATTGATGCAAAGGGCCTCAGTTAGATTTTGTCAGTCGTCTCTATCGTGAGCTTCTAATTCAAAACTTCTCCATTCATCATCTACTTTGTGCTTCATAGTCAACAGCCATGTAGGCCTGGGTCTTCTAATTCTTACAGTGCCTTTCGGAGCCCAGCTGAACATTTGGTGAACTGATCTCTCTTGGGGAATGCGAAGAGCATGCCCAAACCATCTCCATCTACCCCTCATCATGATCTCTTCCACATATGGCACTCAAGTAATCTCTCTTATAGTTTCATTTCTAATCCTGTCCTGCCATTTAAGTCCCAATATCCTTCTGAGGGCTTTGTTCTCAAATCTACCAAATTTATTGGAGATTGTTTCATTGTCATACCATGACTCATGTCCATAGAGTTACACCGATCTCACTAAACTGATATATAGTCTGATTTTTATATGTAATTTCAGGCGATTTGATATCCAAACTGCTTAACCTATCCATTGTCTGATTTGCTTTTTTTTAATCTTTCACTAAATTCTAATTCTAAAGACTCTCTTATCATCATTATTATTATCATTATTATTATTATTATTATTGGTATTATTATTACTTGCTAAACTACAACCCTAGTTGGAAAAGCAGGATGCTATATGCCCAGGGGCCCCAACAGAGAAAATAGCCCAGTGAGGAAAAGAAATAGGAAATATAAAATATTTCAAGAACAGTAACAACAGTAAAATAAATATTTCCTATATAAACAATAAACACTTTAACACAACAAAACAAGAGGAAGATAAAATAGATAGAATAGTGTGCCCGAGTGTACCCTCAAGCAAGAGAACTCTTAACACAAGAGTCAATGGAAGACCATGGTAGTTCCTAAATACTTAAATGATTCTACCTCATTAATCCTTTCTCCTTCCAATGATATTTCATCTTCCATTGCATACTCCATTCTCATCATCTGTCTTTATTCTATTTATCTTCAGCCCAACCTCGTGTGAGATTTCATGCATTTTGGTAAGCAAGCATTGCAAATCGTGTGGTGTTCTGCTAACAAGGACAAGCATCATCAGCATACTCTCGATCTGCTAAATTCCTATCACCAATCCAGCTCAATACTTCTTCACCATCTCTGACTGTTCTACGCATTACAAAATCCATGAGGAGGATAAACAACATAAGTGACAACTCATTCCATTGGAGTACTTTGTTGTTCACTGGAAATTCATTTGATAAGACTCCATTAACGCTGCACTTGCTATGCTCATGAACAGACTTAATCAAATTTATATATTTGATAGGAATTCCATAATATTGCAGGACTCCACAAAATTGGCAGGTGCACACTATCAAATGCTTTTTCATAGTCCACAAATGCCATCAAAGGTGGATTGCTGTATTCTACACATTGCTGTACAACATGTCTCAAAATGAAAATTTTGTTCAGTGTAACTTCTACCTTTTCTAAATCCTGGTTGTTCATCTCTGTGTATACAGTAAATTTTTTATGTTATGCAATTGCAAAACATTTGCAATACATTTTAAACCTTTGATCTAAGTAATCACAGTGTCATGCAGCAGGTGTATACTTTATTTTTCTTTGTGACTTACGTAAAGCAACAAAAAACTTCAGCAGGGATTGCCTTTGTAAACAAAGCACAATGAAGGTTTAAAGGTTACTCATGGGCAGCAGGGGCAAGGGACTGGACAATGTCCTAGAGATTGGCCATATATGGTAAACAGTACTGTACATATAAGTGCCAAAGCCCCTCTCCACCCAAACAAGGACCAAGAGTGGTCCTTTGCTAGACATGCTAGTCTCATGAAGTAATGAATTTTAATTAAGATTCCTTCAGAGTTAGGTCTTTTATATGAATAATAGGATTTCTTTTTTAAAGAATATAATTGTAGTGTACTTTATTTCAGTAGATTAAAAACTAATTGTATATTTATTGCAGGTTTGTTAACTGCTGTTGAGGAGGCTGTCTTAGCATTGGCATCTACTTTTTATGGACTTTCCCCAGTTCATGGTCAAGTTCTTAGAAGTAATGTCAGGTATTCTTGTGTCCGAGCTATCCAAGCAACAAGACAGTTGTTGAAGATCATTAAGGATGAAGGCTGTCATGCAGTGTAAGCATGGTTTTCTTAATGCATATTTGTTCCTACATGGATACAAACCTTAGCCATTTGATTGGGATAAGATTTTTGGGTATGGCAACATTGTATGATTGTGCCATGTCCCTACTAACACTTTGGTGAGATAATGCTTGCATATACAGTCAGACCTCGATTATCACGATAGTTAGGTTACACAGACAACTGCGATAAGCAAAAATTCTCTAATAAATGTTACATTAGGGTGGGCTAACTCCTAACCTAAAAAGTCACTGCCTCTTGCTACAAGTGAGTGGCCAAGCTGATGATTAACACAGTAAATACTGCCTAATAGTTTTAATTTGGTTTCTACAACAGTTTATAATAATTTGTACAGTGTACAGAAGATTTGCACACATGTACACTATTTACTGGACACAGTAAGGTTACAGTACATTATTGTGCTAAGGTAAAGTTTACCGAGCCGTCATTATCCCCTTACTGTTCCGTATACCAAAAGTTATTCCTGTCTAGTAATACTCTACTGTAACCTAATGCTCACTGATACTGTAGTGTATATTACTGTAATATTACTACAGTACAACTTAAGGGGACCGTCCAGCATGCCTTGAATTTTTTTTTCTAATTATTCAAAATACACAATTTCTCTATATATATTTTAGACATATATGATACCTTCATCAAATAAAAATTCAAGTCATTTGATCATAAACTTTTTGTTATATTAGCAAAAATCATGATTTTAAAAAAGAATTTTAGGTACATTTTTCTCCACTAATATGATGCTGTAGTGGTTTGCTGACTGTGGCCATATATAGCACGCAGACTGCCTAGTGTCCGAATGCAGACCACACTCCAATGTTCACTACACAAAAAAGGTAAAACGGTGGAAAACCAAAAATTTGAATAACAGGTCAAGAGAATTTGGCACTCGGCACCACCCCTTGATTTTATACTGGGCAAAAGGACCCTGCTAGAACCTCACTTCCCTATTATTTATCCTGCTTGGAGCTTGCTGAATAAACAGGTAGCATGACCGCTGACTCATTTCTGGGAAAATGAGCAGTATACATGAATAGCTTGTATCTCAGGTTAGATTTTATAAAGGAAACAAATAATACCAAACATAATGGGTGGCTGAGAAGGGGACACAATGGTGTAAGGTACTGGAATGAAATGTTGTCTTCATAAAAACAAGAAAAATATTTATTTGAAAAGGAAAAAAAAAATTATATCATTCCTGAGAGAAAAGCAAAAAAAATTCAATCCTCAGTGTTACACCCAGAGGGGAGGGCTGAATAGCATATCAAATACACTGTAGCAAGTTCCTAACACTATGCTACAAACATCTACATGTTAAAGTACAAAATAAATGCCATCATATGTACGTTGCTGTTCACAATTGATGCTACAAACTAGGCCAACTTGATGAGTACTAGTTCAATAATCATCTTTAAATGTCTAAATTTGTTTCACTGCATCATTGATGAGAATCTATTCAGTACTGAATCACCATATCAAGTTCACAGTTATAACATCTCGGAATGTTCACGTCACTCCAAGAATTCTATGGGTTAACAGGA
Organism: Palaemon carinicauda; assembly: GCF_036898095.1. Classification (NCBI taxonomy): domain Eukaryota; kingdom Metazoa; phylum Arthropoda; class Malacostraca; order Decapoda; family Palaemonidae; genus Palaemon; species Palaemon carinicauda. The sequence goes on along the minus strand of NC_090727.1, from coordinate 112,229,427 downwards.
TACCCAAAGTATGTCTGATATACATACGTTCCCGCAGTCCACTGGCTGGGCTATTTCGCAGCAGTTCAGGTCAAATCCCTCACACTTGGGAATTTCTGTCAACATAAATTGTCAAATGTGTGCAGTATGCTTTTTTTTCTTGATAAAGCAATACAATTATTTGTACCTCTACTTTGTCCAACTCTAGTTTCCACTTCAAACCCTACAGGGAGTAGGGCGTGCTGCAAAAAAGGGAATATCATTAGACAAAGTTGAAGGACCAAAATATAAAAATACATAAAAAAAATGTGCAAGCATAATAAAAAAATAATTTGTATTTTTCTTTAACTTTATTAGTTTAATATTTTCCACATTCCCCCCCCCAGATCTTTGGTCCACTCAACATTGTCTCACGACTAGCAACAACGTCCTACACCAACCTCATACATTCAAGGTCAAAATTGTTTTACCTTACACAAATAAATTCAGTAAAAAGGTAGGATGATCAACAAAAAAGATTTAATTCATCATCCGTCCCTTCAGCTACTTAACAAATTATATGTATTATATTAGGTACATTATTTAACAGTTTCATGATATAACAAAATGCAATAGGAAAAGACGATAAACTATCAGACACAATGAAGATACAGTACTTAACTAAAAATTAGATTTTCATCTATTCCTCCCAACAATGCTCCAATACCATACAATATAAAAATTTGCATTATTTACAGATACAGTAGCTTTTCAGTATTACAGGTATACTGTCATGAATTATCAAGAAAAAAATTTCCATTCATTGCAGTGCAAAATCAATTTAAAAGAATACAAAACTTATTGATTTTGGACTACAAGTGTTACAGGATAATAAAAATATGTTGAATCTAATATAACTGTCACGGTCAAGGTCAATTTATAGTACAACAATTATTGCAACCATTACCCAAACCGTGACTAAATAAAGATTTCCTCACACAACGTGTCCCATTAGACAGCCTTTCAACTACCCCAATGTGGGAATCAAAACATGATATAAAAAAATTGCAATGACTATCAAAACTTCCTATAAAAACTGTTCAAAGATTAATTCAGTGGGAGATTTATAGTTCTGAATTAATCTTTGAACAGTTTTTATAGAGGAAACATTGATTCATTGTGCTTGCTATTTTTTGCCTCGTCTCTTGTGAGAATTTATTATTCTAACCTTCTTTCAACCATGCCTTCTGAGGAGTTGAAGTACTAGTGATATTGCAGAGAGGAGGATGATGATGTCCATAGAATTGAAACGTGAATTGATTAAGAAATGTAAAGGACTTGGCTAAGGTGTATGAATGTTCAACGGTTACAATCTGCATAATTTTGAAGCAGAAAGAATCTCTCAAGATTATAATGCCAGCCAAAGTTTTTAAGATTATTTCAAAGAACCGAACATTTGTTCATAAAAAAAAATTATAAAAGTAATCTAAAAAATAAAAAAAAATGTGAAGTAACGTTTAAGTTTATGGTTACGTACATAGTGTTAAGTATTGATATAAAAAACTTCCCTTCCATCCTCCTCAGTCAATCTCCTCTACCTTCCCCCTCCGCCACCATCTTCATAAGCTCAAGTCATTTTATCTCCAACATAAGTACACTGTAAAAAAACTTTATATCTTTATATTCTCCATCTACTGTAATATGTCTTTATACAATATTTGTTACTTAGAAATGTATTTTCCTCATTTAATAGCATGAAACATAAGAATATAGGGTGTTGTTTTGAGTGTTGGAACTGATTAAGGGTATTTTAAATATATTTAATTGTAAAAATTTATTTGAAATGCGAGCAAATTGAGATATGAGCTCTCGCCCGGAACAAATTGAACTCGTAAGTGAGCCGCTGTGAGCGTTAACACTGTATCATCCATTAGTACACTATCATCCATTAGTACAAATGGAATAAGAAAGAGCTCCTAAAGGTTTTAAAGTTTAAAGGTAGCTCATGATTGGTAGAGGCAGCAGTGACGCCTGAGAGACTGACCATATATAGCTTACATTGATCAGTGCCCAAGCTCCCTTTCCACCCAAGCTAAGACCAGAGAGGGACAGGTAACGGTTATTGATGACTCAGTAGGTTGACCTATAGGCTCCCACAAACTCCCCATCCAAAGCTTACAAGGAACTATTGAGCATCTTGACGAGGTCTCAAACCCCAGTCCAGCAGATCACCAGGCACGGATGTTTCCAGTAGGGTACCACAACCCTTTTTTTCTCTTGAGTTTGTGTGAGAATTGGACAAACACTTTCACAAGGGATGAGGCGACCACCCCAGTTTCATTTGCACAAAGGCAGAATATTGGATCTACCCTAGCCTTTCGGAAGAACTTGCCAGGGATTTGGCTATCGAAAGCAGCTGTGTGCAAGGGTCAGATCACCTTCACAGTCCACAACTTTGGGAATGCAACCATGTCACTGGGCACCTTTACCATAGGACCTGCGGTGGCTGCCTAACGGGCTGTTTAGCAAGCCAAACTCCCTCACAAGAGAAAAAGCAATGCATCTAAGTTAGTGGTTGTGCTGTCAGTCTAAGATGAGTGAGAATATCTGACTTGTTCTTCCTCTTCCTTCCCCTTTCCTGGGGTGCTGAAGTCACGCTGTTATGTCTCTGGAATGGGTGGTGTTGCAGGTAAACTTCACTACTGGGTCACTTTCCTGCCACCAGCCTTTAACTACCAACACCTCATAAATCTTAACAGCTAGGTTCCAGGCTTCAGCTATGCTGAAAGTAGGCTATGCTCCGAGTAAAGGACTCAGGCTTGTATAGTTAGAAAAAATACAAATTTTAAAATTTCTGATAGTGAAGTGTTGTCATAAAATAAATATGAGAAATAAAGAAATAAAAGTTGGAGATACAGTAAATTATCTAGATAACTTGTGTAACTAATTTTAGGAAAGTCAAATGTAGATGTGTTGATGATTGTGTAAATTATATGGAAAGAGAAAAATGACAGGAGATTTAAATAGTAATGGGTTTAGGAAGTATGATAGTGTTAGCACAAATAAGCCTTAATGCCCAAGAGGTATGAGAATTGGTGAAAGGCGGGAAAGTAATTCCTCGGTAAGTTAGGGTCTACGCTGTGCAGATGATCATTGTAACTTTGTATTTTTTAAAATCTTTCTCTAGAAAGTCAAGCTTTTTGAGTGTTTGTAATACACATTCTCAAAGTATTTATCTTCTGCTTATATCATTTGCCTCTTATGGGATAAAAGTGCCTTTTCTCTGGTTTATGTATGTTATTTCTGGAATGAAGTTATTTTGTTTTTATATTTATTTATCTCAAATAATTAATGTTAATTTTTGGGTGTCCTTTTAATTTATTCTGATTTTTATGTCAGTGCTGATCAAGTAAGGGTGAAGACACCATCATTTTAAACTGATATACTGTTCAAATTGGTTGAAGAGTATAAAGCTGCAATTTAATTAGTCATAAATTAAGAGAAGTTATTGCTAAAATTTAACAAATTATTGCAGAGGAGAAAGATATCGGCAATCTACGGGCATAGTTTGGCAAGGATGTGAAAAATTGGAGAAATGTCATCGGGACAACAAATCTATGGTTCTTTCAGATCTTCAGGGACAAAACCTTCTGATTACTGATGCTTTAAATGAAATATTGGAAGTGAGTAATGATTTGATAATGTTTTCAGTTTGTTTAATAGAACATAGTACATTACCAAATCCCAAATTGATATTTGTCTGGTGTAGAGTTCATTTATTATTATAATTATTATTATTACTTGCTAGGCTACAATCCTAGTTGGAAAAGCAGGATGCTATAAGCCCAGGGGCTCCAACAGGGAAAATAGCCCAGTGAGGAAAGGAAACAAGGAAAAATAAAATATTTTAACAGTAACAACATTAAAACAAATATTTCCTATATAAACTATAAAAACTTTAACAAAACAAGAGAAATGAGATAGAATAGTATGCCCAAGTGTACCCTCAAGCAGGAGAACTCTAACCCAAGACAGTGGAAGGCCATGGTACAGAGGCTATGGCACTACATAAGACTAGATAACAATGGTTTGATTTTGGAGTGTCCTTCTCCCAGAAGAGTTGCTTACCATAGCTAAAGAGTCTCTTCTACCCTTACCAAGAGGAAAGTGGCCACTGAACGATTACAGTGCAGTAATTAACCCCTTGAGAGCGAAAGAATTGTTAGGTGATCTTTGTGTTGTCGGGTGTATGAGGACAGAGGAGAATATGTAAAGAATAGGACAGACTATTCTGTGTAAGTGTAGGCAAAAGGAAAATGAACCATAACCAGAGAGAAGGATCCAATGTACAGTAGTACTGCTGGCCAGTCAAAAGACCCATAACATTCTCGCGGTAGTATTTCAACAGGTGGCTGGTGCCCTGGCCAACCTGCTACCTAAATGCTGTTGAAATGTTTTCATTTTCTTTAAATTATTGCCATGATATTTCAATTTAAGCCTCATTTGTTTGTTAGGAATTTTTCTTTTGCAGGAAATTTCTATACAGTATATGCTTATGTTTTGGTTATTATGTGTCTTTGCCTCAAATTTCATTTGAATATAATTTTGTATATCACATTTTAGGAAATTGATTTTACCCTATTCCTTTATGAGACAAGCAGTGAAAGATATTTATGATTTTTATGAATAGAACTTACCTGGCAGTTATATATATATAGCTGCTGAGTCTCTGACTGCGGCAGAATTTAATCGAAAATCGCGGCAACAGCCTTGTGGTGGTTGTGTGGTTAGATGGTTAACAACCCTTACAGGGTGGTACTTGGAATCATTCCCATTTTCTGTTCCTCAGATTATCTCTGCCGGCCGGATCGACAACATCGTTGGTCCGCCTTTCAGAGTTTTTCGGATCGCTTTCCCTTCATCGCCTTTTTGGACTTCGTTTTTGGTGAAGTACACTGTGTTGGGATTTGTCAATCGTGTTGTTTTTGATTTTTGTCTTTTTTCCTTTATTATCATGAGTGAGAAAATTCATTATCGTGTTTGTGCGAATGATATTTGCAAGGTGAGGTTGCCGAAACTTTCGGTTGACCCTCACACTCTCTGTATGGGTTGCAGGGGGTTTGAATGTGCTTTAGATAATAAGTGCAAGGAATGCGAGGTTTTAAGTGATAATGATTGGTTAGCTATGCAGCGCTATGTGCGCAAACTTGAGATTGATTGAGTTAGAAGAGCTAAATCAAAGTCAAAGTCTGCTAGTGAGCCTAGCTTAGATTTATCTATTGACCCTTTGCTTGTAACCCCTTTGGAAGGTATTCCTTCCCCAAATGTAGTGACTCCTGCCCCTTCTACAGGACCTGTGCCTACGGATGACCCTGGGTATGCTAAATTAGCTGCTGAATTGGAGGCCATTAAAGTACAGTTGGAGGCCTTTAAAGGTAAGGGTGTAGGTGAAATTAGTGCTTGTGAAAGTGCAGTGGAAGTGGCGACTGATCGAATCTGTCATACCCCTAGGTCTAGACCTCTACCAAGCTCCCAGGACCAAGGGAGAAGGTACGTCGAAAGCCGAAAGGGGGTGAGAGGTGCTTATCCTCGGTCAGTCGTCGCCTCAGACAGTCCTGTTGCGATCTCTCAGGCTTCTCTTGACCGCCGTAGGAAAGGCGTGTTGGATACGTTTGTGTCTTCGCCTGATCGTTCTCCCAGACGTAATTGGCGTTACGAATCAAGACCAATGAAGAGAGGGTGGAACCAGGACGTGCAGTCTCGCTCTCCCTCTCCCGGTTCGAGTAGCAGAGACCCTGATCCTTCGGAAGACGATTTCGATGTTCCTGTTAAAAGGGCGAAACAGAGAGTCCTTAGCCCATTTAATCCTGCTAGACTCCCTGCTTCTTCTGCCAGCGCTCCCAGTCAAGCCGTACGACAACTGCCGTCTTCGGCACCGCGAGAGCCAGCGGAGGTTGCTGAAGCTTTCATGGTTGTTATGCAGGAACAACTTTCATCGTTAGTTAAAGCTTTCAGCCACCCTTCTCAGTCCGTCAGACGTAAGGACGTCTCTTTGCCTGTTAAGAGATCTTCTTCTAAGAGAGATTTTAGTATCTCTCCCAAGAAACCTCTGCGCACTTCGTCGGCCGTACGACAACGTACACCCTCTTCATCGGCACGCTGCCAGGAATTTCCTTCCCCCCTCTCCCGCCGCCAGGACGATACTGCCTCTCGTTCTCGGCGCCGTGACGATTCCGTTTCCCTTTCGAAACGCCTGGACGTTACTGCCTCGTTTCTTAGGAAACAGGATGAATGCAGTCTGCATTTTCAAGGCGACGGCAGCCTGCATTTTCAAGGCGACGGCAGCCTGCATCTTCAGGACGCTTCCGTTTCTCGTCATCGTGACGATACTGCCTCTCGTCATTGTGACGATACCGCTTCTCGTCATCGTGACGATACCGCCTCTCGCCGACTGGATGTTACCGGCGCTCGGCGCCAGGATTCAAACAGCTCTCGCTGCCAGACTGCTGGCAGCCCAACTCTTCGGGATGTTATCCTTGAGCAGGACCTCGAAGATATTTCGGAAGAGGAAGAAAAACCTGCCGACTCTTCTAGCGATTACAAGGTTCTTTCTCGCTCTCTTTTGGAACTTTATGGGGAGGAATTTCAACCTTCGGCCCCTCGTTCTCCTCAGTCTCAATTTACCAGGAAGAAAGCTACTAAGTCTTCGGCCTTCATCAAAATGAAACTTTCAATTTTGGCCAGGAAAGCTCTCGCTAAAGTGGATGATTGGACGAAGGAACGGAGACAAGCTGTCAAGACCACCTTTTCTTTTCCACCGTCCCGGCTCGCTTCCAAGGCCGGTATGTGGTATGAGACAGGGGAACCTTTGGGGTTAGGAGTGCCTTCCTCCTCCCAAGGTGACTTCTCGGCTCTTGTGGACTCGGCAAGAAGGCATGCTTTAAACTCTGCCAAGGTGATGTGGTCCATGTCGGAGCTTGATCACCTCGTCAAGGGAATTTTCAGGGTTTTCGAGGTTTTCAGCTTCCTGGACTGGTCTCTCGGGACTCTGGCCAGGAAGTCTGAACTCCTGGAGGACACGAAGGACCTGATGAGTATCATGTCCTGCATGGACAAAGGTCTAAGGGATGGAGCTAATGAATTGGCTTCCCTTTTCTCAGCAGGGGTCTTAAAGAAGAGGGCCTTTTGTGCTCCTTTACCTCTAGATCTGTGACTGTTGCCCAGAAGTCGGAGCTACTTTACGCCCCTTTTTCACGTCATCTTTTTCCTGAAGCTCTGGTCAGAGATATCTCCCTTTCTCTGGCTCAGAAGGCTACTCAGGACCTTTTGTCTTGGTCGGCTAGAAAGACCTTACCTGTTGCTCCTGCTCCTCTGAAGAAGGAGGAGAAGAAGTTTCAACAGCCCTTTCGGGGCAGGATCTCCTCGAGAGCGGATTTTAGGGGGAGAAGACAAGAGTCAGGGCCAAGGACCAGCAGGGGTGCGTTTAGGCCCCGGTCCAAAAAATGAGATAGAAGTCCTCCAGACACCAGTAGGGGCAAGACTGTCTCGTTTTTGGCAGTCTTGGGAAAGGAGAGGGGCGGACACCTGGTCCCTCTCAGTCGTCAAGGAAGGTTACAAGATCCCCTTTTTAAAGAAACCACCTCTCTCAGACTCTCCCCTGGCCTTAGTGGCTCAGTACACCGACGCGGGGAAACGAGAGGCTCTTCTGGAGCTAGTCGACCAGATGTTGGTCAAGGGAGCAATAGAGCCAGTTCAAGACCTCGCCTCCCCAGGCTTTTACAATCGCCTGTTTCTGGTTCCCAAGAACTCGGGTGGATGGAGACCAGTCCTAGATGTCAGCTCTCTGAACGCCTTCGTGGAGAAAACAAAGTTCTCCATTGGAGACGACTCAGTCAGTGCTGGCTGCAGTTCGTCCAGGAGACTGGATGGTTTCTCTCGACCAGCAGGACGCTTATTTTCACGTCCCCATTCATCCGTCTTCGAGGAGATATCTGAGGTTTGTGTTCCAGGGCAAGTGCTTCCAGTTCAGGGCACTTTGCTTCGGTCTCAGCACAGCTCCCCAAGTTTTCACCAGACTTATGGCGAATGTGGCAGGCTGGTTACACCAGGAGGGGATAAGGGTCTCCTTCTATCTAGACGACTGGCTGATCCGGTCACAGTCGAAAGAGAAATGTCTGGAGGACCTAATGAAAACTTATACGATCACTCAGGACCTGGGACTCATCGTCAACTGGGGGAAGTCTCAGACCGAGCTGAATCAGACTATTCTCTATTTGGGGATAGTTCTGAATTCAGTTCTTTTTCAGGCTTCTCCCTCCCAGAAGAGGCAGAGCAGGTGCCTGGACAAAGTCAAAGACTTTTTGAGGAAGCAGGAATGCTCAGCGAAGGAGTGGATGAGTCTGCTGGGAACTCTATCCTCCCTGGAGCAGTTTGTCCCTTTGGGGAGACTGCACCTAAGGCCTCTGCAACACTTACTCGCAAAGGTTTGGAACAGAAAGATCCAGGAGGACACTTTTTCTTTTCCCATTCCGACAGAGATCAAGGATCTTTTAATGTGGTGGCTGGACCCAGCTCTGTTGGGAAAAGGGATCTCCTTGTTCAAGAAGAACCCCGACCTAGTGTTATTCTCAGACGCGTCCGAGTCAGGCTGGGGAGCAACACTAGGGAACAAAGAGGTCTCAGGTATTTGGGAAGGGAGTCAGGTCAGTTGGCATATCAACAGGAAGGAATTGATGGCCATTTTGTTAAGGCTCAAGGCCTTCAAAACCTCGGTGTCGGGAAAGACTGTGGAGATCAATTCCGACAACACCACAGCTCTCGCGTACATAAGGAAGCAAGGGGGAACTCACTCCCTCTCCCTGTTCTCAACTGCGAGAGAGCTTCTCCTCTGGGCGAACGAGAACGAGACCCAGCTGTTGACAAGGTTTGTTCAAGGGCAGAGAAACATCAGGGCAGACATGCTCAGCAGGAGGGGACAGGTCCTTCCTACAGAGTGGACTCTCAACCCGCATGTCTGTCGGAGCCTCTGGAAGTTGTGGGGCAGACCAGTAATAGACCTTTTCGCCTCCGGTCTAAACAAGAGGATCCCCAACTACTGCTCCCTAGTCCCGGACGAGGAAGCTGTTGCAGTGGACGCCTTCTTGATGGATTGGACGGGGCTGGACATGTATGCCTTTCCCCCGTTCAAGATCATCAATCTGGTTGTCAGGAAGTTCGCTCTCCTCGATTCGGGACGAATGACCCTAGGGGCTCCATTCTGGCCTGCGAGGGAATGGTTCACCGAAGTGGTAGGGTTACTGATGGACTTTCCAAGAAGACTCCCGGCAAGTCCAGATCTTCTCAGACAACCCCACTTCGAGAGATTTCACCAAAACCCCCTCGTTCTCAATCTGACTGCCTTCAGACTGTCGAGAAGCTCGTTAGATCTCGAGGCTTTTCGGCACAAGCGGCGAAAGCTATTGCCAGGGCAAGGAGGATCTCTTCACAAAGAGTCTACCAGTCAAAGTGGGAGACCTTTAGAGCTTGGTGCAGGAGGCGCAAGGTTTCCTCGTCCTCTACCTCTCTGAGCCAGATTGCAGACTTTCTTTTGTACCTCAGGCAGGATGCTAAGCTGGCTGTATCTACCATTAAAGGATACAGGAGCATGCTCTCAACCGTCTTTAGGCATAGAGGCTTAGAGTTATCTCAGAATAAGGACTTGCAGGACCTCATTAGGTCTTTTGAGACAACGAAGCAGGTGCACTTAAGACCCCCTTCTTGGAACCTGGATGTGGTGCTTAAGTTTTTGTGCTCCAGGAAGTTTGAGGCTATCTCGCAAGCTTCTCTGCGAGATGTGACTAAGAAAACCCTCTTCCTTTTGTCTCTAGCGACTGCCAGGAGGATCAGCGAGGTCCAGGCAATCGAGAAGCGTGTAGGCTTCACCCTAAATGGAGCGGTTTGTTCCTTGAGGTTCGACTTTCTCGCCAAGAATGAGAACCCTTCGAAACCCTGGCCTAGGACTTTTGAAGTCCCTAACCTCACGAATCTAGTAGGTCAGGAACAGGAAAGCCTCCTCTGCCCGGTTAGGGCTCTCAAGGCTTATTTGGCCCACACTAAGAGCGTGAGGGGTGCTTCCAACTCCTTATGGTGTTCAGTGAAGGATCCTCAAAAACCCCTGTCAAAGAACGCTTTGTCCTTTTTCCTGAGGGAAACTATTAGGGAAGCCCACCTCTTTTAGGAGGAAGAAAACTTCGCCCTGTTAAAAGTACGGGCTCACGAAGTAAGGGCCATTGCTGCTTCGCTGGCATACCGGAAAAATATGTCAGTTAAGCAGATCATGGACGCAACGTTCTGGAGGAGCAACTCTGTCTTCGCTTCTCATTACCTCAGAGAGGTAAGAGTGGACTATGACAAGTGTTATACCTTGGGCCCATACGTAGCTGCGGCTTCTGTATTAGGCAAAGGAGTTACTACCCCCACTCAACCTTAGTTTATGTACTTGTATATGGGTTTGTGTTTTTTATGGTTGTCTGAGGTCCTCGTCCTGTGGTACGGTTCCCTCAGTCCAGATAGATAGTTTATATCTATTTCTGCAAGGTTAGATGGTTAGCTTTAGTAAGGTTGCAGGTTTTTTATATGGGAAGGTAGTTTTCTGAAGTCTAGTCAAGTTGTTGGTCCTACCCCTTTGACAGACTCGATTGAGTTGTTTGCA
>NC_090727.1:112183779-112213779 GCF_036898095.1 Palaemon carinicauda | reverse complement strand
AACCTCGCCCGCGCTAGGCTTCCTAGCCTAAGTGCTTTAGTTTACTGTCATTTATGATATAATTCGACATTCCTAGTTGTAATAGCATTTAAATATAAAGCTATTTAGGCAATTTATACTTGTAAGATATTGATTGCATTTATATATATATATATATTTCCTCTTCCTCTCGATCGTATACGAGAGAGCTTCGGCGATTAAGGTAACCGATTCTCGCCTGGCACTAGGCTACTAGCCGAGGTGCTTTAGTATACTTTCATACATGTTCCCGGTTTACCCTCGTGTATCGTTTTATTAATTCAGGTGGAGATAGATATCTTCTAGAATTATCAATTATAAATCGATACTCATCTCCAGTGGAGATTTTAGGGTACACCCTTCTCCCTCTGAGTGTAGCCTAGGCTACAACCCTATCTCGGTCTTGCCACTGAGTAGGCACTCCGGCTTGACTGCGATAGTGTTACTATCCTTCTCCCTGGCCGGCAGATAGCCGACTTTGGGTTTCGGTCAGAACCTCAGAGTAATCAGTCTTTTGTCGGCGGCTAACTGAGAGGGTGAGTAGTCACTCCCCTGCCGGCCTCAGCTGCCGGCATAGGAGGCTAGACCTCCCTAGGCCGCATTTGAAGTGGTTGCATGATGCAGCTACCTTCTCCCCTGCGGTCTAGAAGAATAGTCCTGTGCTCGCAGACCCTAGGCTGAAGAATAGACATTCTTCTGCCGCCTAGGATGGCGCCGGCTCTGAAACGATGTTTCTCCCAAACCTGCCGTCTCCCTCTTAACCCTATTAGCAGACCCTAGGTTGAAGAATAGATATTCTTCTGCCTCCTAGGACGGCGCTGATATTGAAACAGAGTTACTTCGGGGTGTGGTAGGACCGGCAACCCTGCCGCCTTCTTCCACACCCCATACAGGACCCTTTAGCGATGGCCTAGCCATCGTATCTCTTTGGCCGTCATTCTACAATCCGTCGCTTGCCGGCGGGTTGTGGGGCCGGCCGGGGCTCCTTCGCAGTAGCGGTTTAGTCGCTCAGCCTCCCCTTATGAACGCAAGGCTCTGGGAAGGCTGTGCCGGCTGGGCCGGCTGCTGGTGGGAAACCCATATCCTGTAGAGTGTTCTTCAGTCCTATCTTGGACTACCATCCACATACCAGAGGCCGGCAATGGTTTGTGTTTGGATGGAAGCCTGAATAATACATTCTCCCCTTCCATTTGAACCCTCCTTCTGGAGGAAGGCAGTAAGATTCAGTACTTACACCCCTGTTTACTGTTAACAGACAGTAATAAGGTAACCTTCACTCCATACTTTCTCTCCATTTATTAGCTAGTGCCGCCAGGTATTACCCAGCTGGCGCTGCCGGCCACGACCCCGGCCGGCAGATGCTGACCAGGTCGGTGCTGCCGGCCACTGACCCATCCGGCATCCGGGTCGGTCGGTGCTGCCGGCCACTGACCCAGCCGGCATCCGGGTCGGCGCCACCGACCACTACCTCAGCCGGCTAGACGCGGCTGGACCAGTGTTGCCGGATGCTAGCCTGGCCGGCAGATGCCGTCCAGGTTGTTGCTGCCGGCAGATGCCGGCCAGGTTGGTGCCGCCGGCAGATGCCGGCCAGGTTGGTGCCGCCGGGCACTACCCCAGCCGGCGTCTCCCGATGGGTGCTAGCCTAGCCGGCATAGAACTACAGTATATGATTATACAGTAGCCAGTATATTTGCAGTTTACATCATACCGCAGATAAAAAACTATAGTACAGTAGGTCCTCGGGTTACGACGGTCCCGACTTACGCGGTTTCGCCGTTACGAACGCGCCCCATAAAAAATATAAAAATAATATTAAGCGTCGTTCCGTCTTACACCGTTAGCGTCGTAAGCGACGTAAACAATTGCGAACTAGTTTCTAGCGCGCGGTGGATGAATACGCTTTGCGGTGGTTGTGGGCGAGGAAGACGGCGTCGCTCAGTTCCACTCATACGCCATTTTTGGTTGTGATTGTCTGTTCTTTCTCTCACGTGTTTGATCGTTTTTTTGAACTTTTTGCCCTTCATTATGGCTCCAAAGCGCAAGGCAGATTCTTCTGATGGTAGTGCATCGAAGAAAAGGAAGGCCATCACCATGGAAGTGAAATTAGACATTATTAAGCGGTCTAAAAACGGTGAAACGCCAACGAACATTGGCCGATCGCTTGACCTTAGCCGTTCGACCGTGGCTACTATCCTTAAAGATAAGGAGCGCATTGTTGAACACGTAAAAGGATCTGCTCCAATGAAAGCAACAGTGATAACGAAACAGCGTAGTGGTTTAATTATCAAAATGGAAAGGTTATTAGTGCTTTGGTTGGAAGATCAAAATCAACGGCGTATTCCAGTGAGCTTAATGGTTATTCAAGAGAAGGCTAAAAGGTTGTTTGAAGCGTTGAAAAAAGAAAGGGGGGGAGAAAGTGAAAGTGAAGAGTTTTCGGCTAGTAGGGGTTGGTTTATGCGATTTAAGGCTCGGGCCAATTACCATAATCTTAAAGTGCAAGGTGAAGCTGCTAGTGGGGATGAGAAAGCAGCAAGTGAATTTCCTAAAGCGTTGGCTGAGATAATTAGGGAGGGGGGTTATTCTGCTTATCAGGTGTTCAATGCGGATGAGACAGGTTTATTCTGGAAGCGCATGCCTAACCGCACGTACATAGCAAAGGAGGAGAAGTCAGCACCCGGTCATAAAGCAGGCAAGGAGAGGCTAACTTTGCTTCTTGGGGGAAATGCTGCTGGCGACTTCAAACTGAAGCCCATGCTGGTCTATCAGGCTGAAAATCCAAGGGCACTCAAGGGAATTTGGAAGAGTCAACTCCCAGTCATTTGGAAGGCAAATAAGAAGGCATGGGTGACACTTGCAGTGTTTGAAGACTGGTTTATCAACCATTTTGTACCTAGTGTGGAGCGGTATTGCGCCCAAAAGGGTATCCCCTTTAAGGTGTTGCTATTGCTGGACAATGCCCCTGGACACCCTGCCCAGCTGGGAGACTTTCACCCTAATGTGAAGGTGGTTTACCTTCCACCTAATACCACGGCCCTTTTACAGCCTATGGACCAGGGAGTGATTGCTTCATTCAAGGCCTACTACCTCCGAAGAACAATTGCTATGGCATTACAGGCAACTGAAACGAAGAAGGACTTGACTCTGAAGGACTTTTGGAAGTCCTACAACATCCTTGATGCTATTAAGAACATTGCTGATTCCTGGGAGGAGGTGAAGGTTACAAACATGAATGGTGTTTGGAGGAAGCTATGTCCTCAATTTGTTAATGATTTTCATGGGTTTGAGGACACAGTTGACCATGTTATCAAGAACATTGTTGCCCTGAGTAAGGAAACCGATTTGGAGATGGAGGTTGATGATGTTACGGAGCTGCTAGAATCTCATGGAGAGGAGTTATCTGCTGGGGACTTGATACAACTGGAGAAGCAGATCATAGAGGAAGAGGAAGAAGCCCCCACCCCAGACCCTAAGGCTTTCACAAGGCAGGGCTTGTCAAAAGGTTTTGCCGAGATACAACAAGCATTGGCAACTTTCGAGGCTCAAGATCCCAACATGGACAGGTTCACCAGGGTTTCCAGAGGTGTCATGGACTTACTGCAGTGTTATAAGGAGATTTTGGATGAGAAGAGGATCCTCTCTGTCCAGTCTAACCTGGAGCGGTATTTTAAGAAAGTAGAGAGAACTGCACCCTCTACATCAGCTGCCTCTACTACTCCAGATTTGCCTGCAACAGAGCCTCTACCATCAACCTCAGCTGCCTCTATTGCTACAGAGCCTCTGCTTCTCCAGCTTCTCCACCACCTCTTGTAGGCTCTTCACCTCCAGACTCGCCTGCCCCAGCTTCTCCAGCATCTTCTGTCTCACTTCCAGAGAATCCTGATTCACCTGCCCCAGTTTCTCCAGCATCTTCTGCACCTTCCTCTCCACAATAAACCAGTCTCTCCGTCCCTTGCAACATCCCTTCCAGTGTGCAAGCCAACCATAGGAATAAGGTAAGGAATTGTTCTCTTTTTTTTTTATTGATATTTACTTTAATTCATGTGGTAAGGAATTGTTTTCTTTTTTTTTTATTGATATTTACTTTAATTCATGTGGTAAGGAATTGTTTTCTTTTTTTATTGATATTTACTTTAATTCATGTGGTAAGGAATTGTTTTCTTTTTTTTTATTGATATTTACTTTAATTCATGTGGTAAGGAATTGTTTTCTTTTTTTATTGATATTTACTTTAATTCATGTGGTAAGGAATTGTTTTCTTTTTTTTTATTGATATTTACTTTAATTCATGTGGTAAGGAATTGTTTTCTTTTTTTATTGATATTTACTTTAATTCATGTGGTAAGGAATTGTTTTCTTTTTTTATTGATATTTACTTTAATTCATGTGGTAAGGAATTGTTTTCTCTTTTTCTAATATTGTTTTTATGTCATTTGATACATTTTATTATAGTACAGTATACAGTAATACTTTACAGTACAGTACAGTACGTATATTTATGGTGTTCCGACTTACACGGAAATTCGGGTTACACCGCGTCTTAAGAACGGATCAGCGTCGTAACCCGAGGACCCCCTGTATATATTATACTGTAGTTATTTTCCAACATACTTTGTGTATCCTTGCATAGGCTTTTGTTGAGACCAGTTATATATTGAAAGAGATTTCTTTCAATAAACCGATAGATGATCAGTTACAATTGACCCACATTATTAAAACTTTGGGAAAAGCTAGTGTTAAGTTACACTTTTCTATCCTTAGAGGTTAGAACCCTCCCCTTGGGTTTCTTGAATAGGAAAACTCTAGGTTTTAATTTTGAGGAAGGTCACAGCATTTGACTGGACAGGAAACACAAGTATGTGTCTTTCCTAGTTCTTTTCTGGCTTGTCTATCCTAAGCTATAATGCAATAATATTAATAAAGGGATTTTGACGTAGGAAAAATCTATTTCTGGGCGAGAGACCCGTGCCGCCCAGTGAAATGTTCCTTTAACATCATTTCTAAGGTAAAAACTGCTATGAATTTACCAGAGAAAAATTTGTATAGGAATGCTAGGTTGAACCCAGCTCGCTCACCTTAATAAGGTGTCGGTATAATACTGGGGCTTTCATTTAAAATACTCAAGCCCCTATTTGCTTTCCTTCAGGATTCCTAATGTATATATAGAAAACACTTTTATCATGATATTGATATATAAATCTTTTATCATGATCTTGATATCATTCAAGCACCCGGGGCCCCCGAGCCCCTATTTGCTTTCATTCAGGACTCCTGATGTGTATATATATAAAACATTTTATCATCAGGATTCCTGATGAATATTTATATAACATTTTTCCCATGATAGTGATATATATAATTTGCTTTCATTCAGGACTCCTGATTTATATATATATATATATATATATATATATATATATATATAAAACATTTTTATCATGATATTGATATGTAAATCTTTTAGCATGATATTGCTATAATTTAAGAATCCGGGGCCCCCGAGCCCCTATTTGTTTTCATTCAGGATTCCTGATGAATATATATAAAACATTTTTATCATGATAGATATATATATATATATATATATATATATATATATATATATATATATATATATATATATATATATATATATATATATATATATATATATATATACAGTGAACCCTCGCTACTTCGCGGTTCGACAATCGCGGATTCACCACTTCGCGGGGTTCTCCCATAACCCATATATATATACATATCGCGGATTTTCCGGAAAATTCGAAAATACCGCGAAATCTGAAGATAACCAAATACGATATTTTGTTACCTGTAATTCCATTAATACTGTAATTAGTAATATCTGCTCTTACTGATTGTTCATTGCATTACATATGATATATAATTCAGCACAGAAAGAAATAAAACACGAAAAGAGAATGTGATCATACGATAATTCAGTACGTAGTAAAATTAAATCGAACATGAAACGCAAATCAGATGCAGTCATACCATATTAGAATGGTGTGTACTGTAATGGATGTGCTTCTTTTCCATGAATCTTTTGTATGTATACGTACGTAGTACAGTACTGCATCCAATAATATTCTTTGTTGCAAAAATCACATTTCGAATAAGTACTGTAAGCGTACGAGAGAGAGAGAGAGAGAGAGAGAGAGAGAGAGAGAGAGAGAGAGAGAGAGAGAGAGAGAGAGCGTAAAATAGCGTACGTACGTAAATTTTTATTATTATTGTTATTATTATTATTATTGTTGTTGTTGTTAATAAAATTATTATTGTTATTATTATTAATCATTATTATTATTATTATTACTGTACTGTACAGTATTATTATCATTATTTATTATTATTACGGTACCCTTGTACTTAATCTACGTACGTTCAGTATGCGCGGGGCATCTTCTATGAGTAACCAACGCACCATGTACTGTAAGACGGGTTGTGATTGGTTCAAGCGCTGACAGATGACGAATCAAAACTCAAGTTTTGTTATCTAGCCTGTGATTGGTGTTTTGCCCGCATCTTCAACTTCCAGCATCACAGTTCTCGCGGGTCTGCATCGTTCACTTTCTCTTTCCGCGTATTGCTGAGTAGACGTTCTTAAGTTTGTGAAGTTTAATCTGTGCTGTGTGCGACTGTTTTAAGTTGAACTTTTTGTTGAACTTTCTGTTACAATGGCTCCCAAGCGTTCTGCTTCTAGTAAGGCTGGTAGTGAGCCTAAACGCCACCGAAGAATGATGACGATAGCTGAGAAGGTTACGCTTCTCGACATGTTAAAAGATGGTAGAAGTTACGCGGCCGCCGGCCGCCATTTTGGCATCAACGAATCCACCGTTCGCTACATCAGGAAGGACGAGGCGAACATTAGAAAGACTGCTGCAATCACCTTTAGCAGATCAGCGAAGCGAGTCGTTACAACGCGTAATAAAACGATCGTACGCATGGAAGGTGCTTTAGCTGTGTGGATTGCCGACTGTCGGAAGAAGAACATAGCGTTGGATACGAACACCATCCGAACAAAGGCTTTGAGCTTGTATGAGAATTTTGCGGCAAAGGAACCTCATGACGACGATGGCGACCATGCTGAAGAAGATGATGATGTAGATGATCCTCAACCAGGGACCTCCACTGATTCCCAGCGTCAGAAACAACGTTTTTCCGCCAGCAAAGGATGGTTCGCGAAGTTTCAGAAACGCTTCGCCCTGAAAAGCGTTTCCCTGCATGGGGAGTCTGCTTCCGCTGACACTGCCGCTGCTGAAACTTACGTGAACCAGACTTTCAAGAACATTATCGCTGAAGGTGGATACAAGCCGGAACAAGTGTTTAATATGGATGAAACCGGCTTGTTTTGGAAGAGAATGCCGTCGCGAACTTTCCTGTTCAAAGAGGAAGCCAAAGCCTCTGGCTTTAAGGCATTCAAGGATCGCGTTACCCTCGTGATGTGTGGCAATGCTGCTGGATTTTTGTTAAAGCCGGGGCTTATTTATAAGTCGAAAAATCCTCGCGCTTTGAAAAACAAAAATAAGAATCTCCTTCCCGTGTACTGGATGCATAATCAAAAAGCATGGATTACGAAGATGCTGACCTCCAACTGGTTCCACCAGTGTTTCATCCCGCAAGTCCATGAATATCTCTTAGAGAAGGGCTTGCCATTCAAGATCCTTCTCCTTATGGATAACGCTGGTGGACACGCAACTGACCTGTCGCGTGAGGGCGTTCAGGTTGAGTTCCTGCCACCCAACACCACGTCATTAATTCAACCAATGGACCAGGGGGTTATCAGGGCGTTCAAGGACCTCTACACGAAGAATACCTTGGCGGACCTCGTTGCGTGTGTGGATGCTGCCCAAGATGACGAGGATGAAGACTTCAACTTGAAGGCGTACTGGCGGCAGTACACCATAGCCACGTGCCTGCAGAATATTCAAAAGGCACTTCAAGAGATGAAACCTGCAACCGTAAATGCGAGCTGGAAGAAGCTGTGGCCCGATATTGTTTACGACGACAAGGGATTTACTCCGTCGGAAATCCAACACTCTGCAATACGGAAATCTGTGCAGTTGGCTGCCATAATTGGGGGTGACGGGTTTGGCGACATGACGACTGAAGACGTCGACGAGTTGTTGGACTGCCATTCCCAGCCCCTAACTGACGCAGACCTCGAAGACCTGACGAAATCGGCAAGTGAGGAAGAGAGTGAGGGTACCCAGGAAGAGACCCAAGAAAATGTAGAAGAAACGGGCTTAACATTAGAACGGCTCGCCAAGTTCTGCAACCATATGAAGGAGGCGAAAGAAATGTTGCAAGAGTGGAACGAGGATATGGTTCGCTCGATGCAATTCTGCAACAAGGTCGATGACATCACGACTCCCTACAGGATGCTCTTGGATCGAAAAAAGAAGCAGCGGCAACAACTTCCGATCACAATGTTTTTTCAGCCTCGCAAAAAAGAGCCAGTTCCTCCTGCTAGTACGCCTTCGGAAGAAATTGAAGAAGTTGAAGAGGTGTCCCAGGAAAAGACACCTCCGTCTGAAGAGACGTAAAATACTATCATTGACTGCACAGTAGAACACATCATCAGCTTCATCATCATCATTTCTACTGTGCAGCAAATTCATCGCCATCGTCATTCAAGTTTTTCTGGAACTTCTTTCGTGGTGAGTACAGTAACAATCTTTATTTTTTACTTTAACCTGTTTTATAGTTTAGTACTGTACGTACTGTATGCATTAAGTTAAAGGGAAGGTTTTAAAAGTCTACATGTTGTAACCTATCATATTTTTTTTGTTTAAAATTTACATTTACGTACGTAAAACAATCTCTCTCTCTCTCTCTCTCTCTCTCTCTCTCTCTCTCTCTCTCTCTCTCTCTCTCTCTCTCTCTCTCTCTCTCTCAAATTGTTTTCCTGCTTTGCTACGTACAAGTACTGTATAATTTATATTTGTAAGGTAACATATTTTGTAAATGCTTTGTACTGTAAATACTGTATGTACTGTATCATTATTTATCACTATCATCATGCGTGTTAAATGCCTTGTTTGTTCTGAGCGTGGTTGTTTACTGAGCGTACACGCCGTCGTTTCAGGCGGCGTCATAAAGAAAAAGATTTCATTTGGAAGTCCTAAGAAAAATACGTAAACTAAAACATTGGTAATAAAAAAATCAACATACAGTACTGTATAATCAATATAATCGATGCAAAAACTAACCATACGTACATATATGTGTACACTAAATGAGTTTGTTTCTTCATTATGATCAGAGATGAACGTAAACAAAACATTGGTTGCCATTTTTTATCGTGCTTTTTAGGTGTTTAGGAAACACATGATATAAAATCGCCTTTAATATTTGTGCCTGTTTTAGTTTAGGGTGCTGTAGTACATGCATTAAGTGTTCTGTACATTACAGGGTGTAAAGGGTGGTTTGTTAACAGTACTACGTACAAGGGAAGGTTTTAAAAGTCCGAATATACATGTTAAATAAATAGGTAAATATGCTGTCACTACTTCGCGGATTTTCACCTATCGCGCCCGCGTCTGGAACCTATCTACCGCGATAAACGAGGGTTCACTGTATATATATATATATATATATATATATATATATATATATATATATATATATATATATATATATATATATATATATATTTTAAGCACCGGGGCCTCCAGGCCTCTAATTTGCTTTCCTTTGAGATACTCATGTATCTTTTATTTTACAGACTGTATGCTGTGCAATGACGGCATGTGCCGCTGTCATCTATCAACCCTGCGGCCATGACATGTGTCATTCACACGCCCACTGTTCTGTCCGAGTGGATGACTTAGCTGTATGGCATCCAGACAATTGTGTAGTCTGCTACACAATGACCTCCACTCTAACATCTGACTCGGTGAGTGCATTTTCATTGATACAGACTTGTAGGGAGTTACAATTAATTTCTAATATTAATTTTAAGGCCACTAGTCCTCTGGACTTCCCGCATGCCTTTCACTTAGTGTCTACGAAGTCCTTGGACTTCTTCACTTTTCTTTGGCACAAATATCCCTCACTAATGGTCTGTTCTCTTTCAGTGCTCCCAACTTGAGAAAGATACAGCTCGGGCTACCCTCAAGATCTGGATTGACGGGTTCGCCCGCAACGTGAAGGCCACACAGCCTTATATCCTCTCTGAGAAATGGTGTTCCCGTCTCTACCCCCATGCTCAAACTTCACCTGCGGTCCCCAAAGAATTGGCGGATCCTTTCATCGAGAGGTTCGCATCCCTTCTTCCGGCCCCGGACCAAGAAGAGACGGGCGGCACCCTAACTGAGGACGTCTCTACCCTCAACCTCGATGTGGAACCCATGGCTCTTGACGATCCCGACGCAGATAGGGACGTAGGTGAGTCAGGTGGTTCCCGGGTTAAGATTCCTATCCCTAGCCCGGCTTTCTCTTCTCCTTCAGAACACTCTACTTTTCGAGGTTTTCCGGGGACAACCGGGACTGGTCTCAGTCCCCGGCCTGTTATCCCCGAGGTGAAGGCTCATCGTAAGAATTTATATACGACCCACAAGTCTTCCAAAGACCACAGGTCTTCGAAATCATCAGCTTCGAAGGCTAAATTTTCCTCCACCAGAGTCTCTCAAGACCCAATTGCTGTGCCTTCAACCTCTCACGGAGTAGTCTCCGTTCCGGCACCTGTTTCCCCCCCGGCGGAATCATCTGACCCGGTGGATTTTTCCGAGAAGATGTTTGCTCGTTTTGAGTCGATACTATCGTCTCATACGCGACAATCACAAGAGAGAATAGCTTCTATGGAGAGCCTAGTTCAGGGACTCGTGCGCTCGGGGCTGCCACCGCCACAACAGCAATACCCTGTCCCCGACGCCTCCAAGCTTCCTCCTTTCAATAAGAATAACCCTTGGAGGTTGGCATTGCATGCCCCCTTCTCGGAGGGTATGTTGTCAATCGGAGATTTCGGTACCCGGCCTCTTGCGGATTATGAATTCTACCCGCCGGGTCTTGAATTCCCCTTCCCGGGCTACGCTCACCTCAAGGAAGAGGCTCTGATTCGATTGGATAAGGTCCCAAAGGAAACTGTTAATTTTCCTAAATAACAGGCGCAGTCTGTCTTGGTCCGCGTGTTCAATGAGTGGGATTGCTTGAACACAATGATTACGGCCTACAAAAGTTCATATACTATGTTTGTGGCCGACGACCAGACCCCTACCACATGTGCGACCAAGATCATAGAGGCGGTCTTTCAGGCTATCAAGGAAGAGAAGCCTTTACCTCACCTCAGGAAGACCGACTTGCCCTCCCTTCTCTTTCCGGGAGACGGTGAATGTTGGCGGAACGCCCCAGCTACCTTCTCGGTAGGTAAGTTGAGCCCGGACTGTGCCTCGACGCAGTTCAGCGAACGGCTTCCCAAACTCCCGGAGTCTCTATTAAATTGGAATATGAGTCGAGGTGTAGATTCAGCAGATCCCTTAATTCAGTTGCCCTTTCTGAATTGACTGTCGCCACTTACACCGAGGAGGCCCCTCTTAAGGCCCTCACTAAGTCGCTTTTGCAAAACTTTATGGCTGACGCCTATGATTTTGCAAATGCCAGGACCCATTGTCGACGACACGTTCTATCCGAAGCCACGATTAGGGACGAACCTAATAGGCTCATCAAAGCTCCAGTCTGGGGCCCAGATCTTTTCCCAGGGGACTTAGTTAACTCGGTCCTTAGCGAGGCAGCTAGAGCCAACCAAAACCGTAAGGTTAGGTGGGGCCTGGTTTCAAAGAGGAGATATGAGCCTACTAGTACCCCAATTCGAGGTAGGAAGAGATTGAGACCCTTCCAATCTTCCCAATTCAGGCAACCTCTGCAAGTACTGTTCAACCGGTCTCAGTCCACGGAAGAACTACGTTCCTTCACAAAAGATCTGCTACTAATGAATGCAACCCAAAGTTTACGTCGCTCAAGATTTCACGGACGCTTGTTCAGCGTGCCAAAGAAAGACTCAGACGAACGAAGAGTAATCCGGGGCCTGTCTCGTTTAAGTTCCTTCACTTGTTGCGACAAATCCCATATGCTTACCGTCTCGCAGGTGTGGACCTTACTTCCCCGTGGGGCCGTCACCACCTCCATCGATCTTACAGATGCCTACTATCACGTTCCAATAGCAAGGCATTTTCGTCTTTTTCTGGGCTTCAAGCTAGGCAAACAAGCCTATGCATTCAAAGTGATGCTATTGGGGCTCAACATATCACCCAGAATCTTCACCAAACTAGCAGAGACAGTAATTCAAGAGCTTCGGACTCAGGGGATACAGGTAGTAGCCTATCTAGACGATTAGCTAATCTGGTCCGACAATGCCCAGATATCCCGCGTAGCAACGAACAAAGTCCTCACCTTCCTTCGGCAACTGGGATTCCAAGTCAACCTCGAAAAATCCCGCTGGGTCCCACAGACCAAGTTTCAATGGCTGGGACTACAAGGGGACCTGTTCTCCCATACGCTGTGCCTCCCCAAAGCCGAAAGGAAGGTGATAGCGAGGAATACAAAACAATTTCTCAAGGAAAAGTTGACCTTCCGAAGGAGCCGAGAGTGGATACTAGGTTCCTTACAGTTCGCCTCCGTGACAGACGTCGTCCTGAGGTCCAAACTCAAGGACATAAACAGAGTGTGGCGCTCCAGAGCAACCACAATACGCCGAGACAGACGTGCTCGCCTTTCCCCAACCCTGAGAAAAAGTCTGCAGACTTGGACGAAGATCAAGAATCTTTCCAAGTCGGTTCCTTTACAACACAAGAAAGTCCAAGGGTTATGGTCACCGGTCTTACAACAAATGCACGTCAACGTCCTAGGGGCCATGGCAGTCTTCCTCACTTTAAAACGTCTCAATCCAGCCAGGAATCCCCATATCAGACTGGTTCACGACAGTGCAGTCATAGTACACTGCCTCAACAGAGAAGACTCCAGATCACCACGAATAAACCACATCGTGTTGAAGTTTTTCTCCATGGCGGGAATGCACAAGTGGCACCTGTCAGCAGTCAATCTAGCAGGAGTCCGGAATGTGGTAGAGGACTTACTTTCCCGGACGACCCCGCTAGAATTGGAATGGTCACTAAACAATCGATCTTTCCAGTGGATATCTCAAGTCCCGGGTCTCCAGGTGGATCTGTTTGCGACGGAATCCAATCGCAAAATAGATTTTTATGTAGCCCCCAACCTGGACCCTCAGGAATATGCCACGGACTCTATGATTCTAGATTGGAATACCTGGAAGACGATTTATCTGTTTCCTCCGGTGAACCTCCTGCTGAAAGTTCTGCACTAACTCAGATCCTTCAAAGGTCAAGTGGCTCTCGTAGCCCCCAACTGGCCCAAGAGCAATTGGTTCCCCTTGTTGCTAGAACCAGGTCTCCGGCCTCGGCGGATTCCCAGTCCGGTGTTAACAAAGGCAGTGCAAACTCGCAATGTGTTCGCTTCCTCAAGGATTCTGAATGCCCTAACTTTATGGACTTCATGAAGTTCGCAGCCCAACGGGGTGCAAACATCGATCCTTTGAATACTATTTTCCTGGAATCTGACAAAAGGGAATCTACTCTCCGTCAATATGACTCGGCTGTCAAGAAATTAGCTAAGTTCTTGAAAGATTCCCAAGTTGAGAAAATGACGATGAACCTAACTGTGACATTCTTCAGAACTCTCTTCGAATCTGGCCTGAAAGCCAATACCATTACTACAATCAAGTCAGCCTTGAAAAAGATCTTCCATATTGGTTTTGACATTGATCTAACGGATTCATATTTCTCATCCATTCCGAGAGCTTGTGCCAGACTAAAACCTTCAACTCGCCCTAGCGCAGTTTCCTGGTTTTTGAACGATGTTCTTAAGCTAGCCTCTGACACCTCAAATGAATCCTGTAACTATATGGCATTGTTAAGAAAGTCACTTTTTCTTTTGAGCCTCGCCTCGGGCTCTAGAATCTCAGAAATGTCAGCCTTATCTAGAGACCCTGGTCATACTGTGTAGAGTTTCTCTCTTTGGGTGAGGTTCTTCTCTCTCCTAAAAAAGTTTTCCTGGCTAAAAATGAAGACCCCCAAAACAGGTGGTCTCCCTGGAAGATTGTTCCACTTCCTCGGGATCCATCCCTGTGTCCAGTTACCACCCTGAAAGCCTACTTAGGTAGAACTTCCACTACAACCACAGGGCCCTTATTTATTAGAGAACACGGAGGAACTATTACCCTTAAGGGAATTAGACAACAAATTCTTTATTTTATTAAACAAGCTAATCCTGCATCATTCCCACATGTCCATGATATTAGAGCTGTGGCTACCTCACTTAATTTTTTCCACCATATGAAATTTGATGAGCTCTCAAAATATACGGGTTGGAAGTCCCCTAAAGTTTTCAAGCGCCACTACCTAAAACCTTTAGAAGCTCTTAGATTTGCCACAGTAGCTGCAGGGAATATAGTTCCTCCTGAAGGTACTGAGTCCTAATCACAACGTCTTGCTCTGTCCTCTTTCCCTCCTGCCTGGCTTACCTGTTTTTCCTACCTGTTTTGTTACTATACACCCTTATGGTGTATTATTTTATTATTCAATTGTTCAATTTCACGAATTGTTTTCATTACACTTGTTCTTAATCCCCGAGCTGATTTTATTTAGCATTTTTGATTACCAAGCTGGATTCCCACTATTCATATCTGTTGAATTCTACCTACGGATTTCATTATTGATTGTTTACCATGTCTATTTATCACTGTCATATACATGTTGATCTATTTTTACGGGTTTCCACATCCCTCTTTTTTTATATTAAACTCATCAGCTCTGTTATTTTGTGTTATTCCCTCTTCAGGTAGTTAGCCATATTGGGTCCCCATTCTCTGGTACGATTTCACTGGGCGGCACGGGTCGGAGCCCAGAAAAGGGATTTTGACGAAGGAAAAATCTATTTCTGGGCGAGAGACCCGTGCCGCCCAGTGAACCCCCCCGTCCCTCCCTGCTTGGGCCCCAATCTGGGGTGCTATAAGGAGTGACGTCACTGGCGTGGGATTGCTAGTAGTAGTAGGATGTTGAACGGCACCTCGCTGTTCGGGGATGTTGACAGGAGATATCTAAATGGTGCGAGGCCTCTGGATGTGATTTATTCAACGCCCCAGTATTATACCGACACCTTATTAAGGTGAGCGAGCTGGGTTCAACTTAGCATTCCTATACAAATTTTTCTCTGATAAATTCATAGCAGTTTTTACCTTAGAAATGATGTTAAAGGAGCATTTCACTGGGCGGCACGGGTCGGAGCCCAGAAATAATATTTTTATAGTTTACCGAGTTAGATAAACTACCGCATATTCATTTAATTTTCCTCTCTTACAGGAGGACCATCCCAGGTGCCAAGTCGTCTTTTGCAACGTGAGAAGCAATGACTTCTGTCGCCTCGTTGAGTGTAGAGCTCATGCCCTCTGCACAGCTACTAATGTACCTCTTCGGTACTGGGACCCCCAGGACTGCAAGACTTGCAAGGACTTGCAAGGACTTGGTGACTGGGACTACAAGGGGACCTGTTCTCCCATACGCTGTGCCTCCCTAAAGCCGAAAGGAAGGTGATAGCGAGGAATACAAAACAATTTCTCAAGGAAAAGTTGACCTTCCGAAGGAGCCGAGAGTGGATACTAGGTTCCTTACAGTTCGCCTCCGTGACAGACGTCGTCCTGAGGTCCAAACTCAAGGACATAAACAGAGTGTGGCGCTCCAGAGCAACCACAATACGCCGAGACAGACGTGCTCGCCTTTCCCCAACCCTGAGAAAAAGTCTGCAGACTTGGACGAAGATCAAGAATCTTTCCAAGTCGGTTCCTTTACAACACAAGAAAGTCCAAGGGTTATGGTCACCGGTCTTACAACAAATGCACGTCAACGTCCTAGGGGCCATGGCAGTCTTCCTCACTTTAAAACGTCTCAATCCAGCCAGGAATCCCCATATCAGACTGGTTCTCGACAGTGCAGTCATAGTACACTGCCTCAACAGAGAAGACTCCAGATCACCACGAATAAACCACATCGTGTTGAAGTTTTTCTCCATGGCGGCAATGCACAAGTGGCACCTGTCAGCAGTCAATCTAGCAGGAGTCCGGAATGTGGTAGAGGACTTACTTTCCCGGACGACCCCGCTAGAATTGGAATGGTCACTAAACAATCGATCTTTCCAGTGGATATCTCAAGTCCCGGGTCTCCAGGTGGATCTGTTTGCGACGGAATCCAATCGCAAAATAGATTTTTATGTAGCCCCCAACCTGGACCCTCAGGAATATGCCACGGACTCTATGATTCTAGATTGGAATACCTGGAAGACGATTTATCTGTTTCCTCCGGTGAACCTCCTGCTGAAAGTTCTGCACTAACTCAGATCCTTCAAAGGTCAAGTGGCTCTCGTAGCCCCCAACTGGCCCAAGAGCAATTGGTTCCCCTTGTTGCTAGAACCAGGTCTCCGGCCTCGGCGGATTCCCAGTCCGGTGTTAACAAAGGCAGTGCAAACTCGCAATGTGTTCGCTTCCTCAAGGATTCTGAATGCCCTAACTTTATGGACTTCATGAAGTTCGCAGCCCAACGGGGTGCAAACATCGATCCTTTGAATACTATTTTCCTGGAATCTGACAAAAGGGAATCTACTCTCCGTCAATATGACTCGGCTGTCAAGAAATTAGCTAAGTTCTTGAAAGATTCCCAAGTTGAGAAAATGACGATGAACCTAACTGTGACATTCTTCAGAACTCTCTTCGAATCTGGCCTGAAAGCCAATACCATTACTACAATCAAGTCAGCCTTGAAAAAGATCTTCCATATTGGTTTTGACATTGATCTAACGGATTCATATTTCTCATCCATTCCGAGAGCTTGTGCCAGACTAAAACCTTCAACTCGCCCTAGCGCAGTTTCCTGGTTTTTGAACGATGTTCTTAAGCTAGCCTCTGACACCTCAAATGAATCCTGTAACTATATGGCATTGTTAAGAAAGTCACTTTTTCTTTTGAGCCTCGCCTCGGGCTCTAGAATCTCAGAAATGTCAGCCTTATCTAGAGACCCTGGTCATACTGTGTAGAGTTTCTCTCTTTGGGTGAGGTTCTTCTCTCTCCTAAAAAAGTTTTCCTGGCTAAAAATGAAGACCCCCAAAACAGGTGGTCTCCCTGGAAGATTGTTCCACTTCCTCGGGATCCATCCCTGTGTCCAGTTACCACCCTGAAAGCCTACTTAGGTAGAACTTCCACTACAACCACAGGGCCTTTATTTATTAGAGAACACGGAGGAACTATTACCCTTAAGGGAATTAGACAACAAATTCTTTATTTTATTAAACAAGCTAATCCTGCATCATTCCCACATGTCCATGATATTAGAGCTGTGGCTACCTC
Source organism: Palaemon carinicauda (assembly GCF_036898095.1). Classification (NCBI taxonomy): domain Eukaryota; kingdom Metazoa; phylum Arthropoda; class Malacostraca; order Decapoda; family Palaemonidae; genus Palaemon; species Palaemon carinicauda. Next base: position 112,196,357 of record NC_090727.1, on the reverse strand, counting down.
ACTTAATTTTTTCCACCATATGAAATTTGATGAGCTCTCAAAATATACGGGTTGGAAGTCCCCTAAAGTTTTCAAGCGCCACTACCTAAAACCTTTAGAAGCTCTTAGATTTGCCACAGTAGCTGCAGGGAATATAGTTCCTCCTGAAGGTACTGAGTCCTAATCACAACGTCTTGCTCTGTCCTCTTTCCCTCCTGCCTGGCTTACCTGTTTTTCCTACCTGTTTTGTTACTATACACCCTTATGGTGTATTATTTTATTATTCAATTGTTCAATTTCACGAATTGTTTTCATTACACTTGTTCTTAATCCCCGAGCTGATTTTATTTAGCATTTTTGATTACCAAGCTGGATTCCCACTATTCATATCTGTTGAATTCTACCTACGGATTTCATTATTGATTGTTTACCATGTCTATTTATCACTGTCATATACATGTTGATCTATTTTTACGGGTTTCCACATCCCTCTTTTTTTATATTAAACTCATCAGCTCTGTTATTTTGTGTTATTCCCTCTTCAGGTAGTTAGCCATATTGGGTCCCCATTCTCTGGTACGATTTCACTGGGCGGCACGGGTCGGAGCCCAGAAAAGGGATTTTGACGAAGGAAAAATCTATTTCTGGGCGAGAGACCCGTGCCGCCCAGTGAACCCCCCCGTCCCTCCCTGCTTGGGCCCCAATCTGGGGTGCTATAAGGAGTGACGTCACTGGCGTGGGATTGCTAGTAGTAGTAGGATGTTGAACGGCACCTCGCTGTTCGGGGATGTTGACAGGAGATATCTAAATGGTGCGAGGCCTCTGGATGTGATTTATTCAACGCCCCAGTATTATACCGACACCTTATTAAGGTGAGCGAGCTGGGTTCAACTTAGCATTCCTATACAAATTTTTCTCTGGTAAATTCATAGCAGTTTTTACCTTAGAAATGATGTTAAAGGAGCATTTCACTGGGCGGCACGGGTCGGAGCCCAGAAATAATATTTTTATAGTTTACCGAGTTAGATAAACTACCGCATATTCATTTAATTTTCCTCTCTTACAGGAGGACCATCCCAGGTGCCAAGTCGTCTTTTGCAACGTGAGAAGCAATGACTTCTGTCGCCTCGTTGAGTGTAGAGCTCATGCCCTCTGCACAGCTACTAATGTACCTCTTCGGTACTGGGACCCCCAGGACTGCAAGACTTGCAAGGACTTGCAAGGACTTGGTGACCGAGGCGTTCGATGTCCCCAAAACAGCGGAGTCAAGGGACGCAGCTCGAGAGAAGCTGTGCAAATGGGTTCGTGGGTTCCAGAAAAACACCACGGTATCCTACCTTCCAAGTGAAAGGATGCATGCTTTGCTGTTCCCGAAAGCGGGTGTGGAAACCGTCATACCCCAATCATGACCTGAGATCCCTTGCGTCCAGATTGCCTTAGATACGGACGTCTCCGACGCTATGCAGGACATCCACCTAGATGAGAGGATGTCGGAGGTGTCTGAGGACACTGAAAAGGACTTCCTAGCGGGAGGTACCGAGGAGGAGTCTACCTTGGCTCCTGAAGATGAAGAAGAGGATGACGTCGAATCGAAGTCCCTTCCAAATGTTCCGGCTCAAGAGCCGATACCCTCTACATCTTCTGCCCCTCCAGTAGATGACATGAGACAGGCAATGGCCAGTGTCATGGCAATGTTGGAGAGCTTTAGCAAGCAAGGCGAAGAAAGAGAGGCGAAACTAGAAAGGCAGATGGCCCAACTTTCCGCTTTTCAAGGGTCTCGTAAGAGACTTGAGGTTCAAGACCTGCCAACTTGCTCTGAGGTGAATCCCTGGAGGTATGCTGAATACATGCCAATAACCAGTGGCAAGATATTCATTTCAGAGAAGTTGGGGACCATCCCAATTGAGGAAGTTGAGCTCTGGCCAAACTTCCGGTCTAACCCAGATTGCTTCGTCCGTCTGAAGACGGAACCAACATCAAAGGAAGAAACAGAACCTAAAGAGGTCATAGTTCTTTACCATGGAAAAGCTCAGGCTCTTCTATCTAGCAGCCTGAAGGATAAGGGCGTCACTAACTCCAAAGTGTCAGCCCTTAGCAAGAAACACCCCACCTTTCTTGCTCCAGCCTCATTAGTCTTTCCCTTTACGGATAAAGGCTTTAAGTCAGTGATGAAGGCTATAGAGGCAGGTAAACCTTGCCCTACACTCGAGGAGTGTTGACCATTATCCTTGGCCTTGCCCACAGAAAGCAAGGAATGGAAAGAAGTCCACCTGACCTTCTCAGTCCGGAAGTTGGAGGCAGATATCGCTGGACGTCAGTTCAGTGAAAATCTCCCTAAATTGTCTGACTTTATCTTGCGCAGAGAGCAAAAGACCAAGAAAAGACTGGCTGCATCTCTGTCTCTACAAATTTGTCTTGAGACGACGGCCAGCAACAGCTGGACCCCAGATATGAACATGGTTATGGCCAAAACACATTTAGCTACCTTGGTCAAGGATCTGTACGGCTTTGTTAAAGCCAAACGCTCTTGCAGGGAGTTCTTGTTTGCCTCGGCAGCAGTAAAACACGAACCCAGGAAGCTGATAGCTTCCAATATCTGGGGTAAGGACCTCTTCCCGAGCGAAGTGGTCAAAGAAGTTGTGGACAAGGCCGCCACAGAGAATAGAAATCTTATCCAGAAGTTTGGGCATGTCGAAGAAGAGGAAGTCTTCCCTGGATGAGGGTCCCCAGCCTAAAAGGAAGACTAAACAACCTAGGTTGCCCTCTCGCCCTTTCAGACAACAGCAACAACAACAACTTCCTGCAGCTCCCATGACCGCGATGTCCCAGATGGTGGCTCAGCCCCAACTATCATATCAGATGGTGCCTCAGCAGCTGGTTGCCCAGTCACCAGCGTTCAACCCTGGGTTTGAGAGGCAGACCACTACCTTTCGCCCCAAAGGCAGAGGGTCTAAACGGGGCTCCTCTAGATACCCCCCCAAGAGGTAAGGGTGGTAAGGGAGGACGCGGTAAAGGAGGTAAATCCTCCGGAGACCAGAAGCAATGAGTTGCTTCAGGTGGGAGGGAGACTCCAGCAATTTCAGGATCGTTGGACCTTCGATCCTTGGGCCCACAGCCTAATCAAGAACGGGCTTGAATGGAGCTGGAACGAGGTTCCACCACCATTACCCCAGTTCTTCCAACACTCTACCCCCGTACTGGAAGAATACACACGAGAACTTCTGAGCAAACGGGTGATAAGGAAAGCAAAGTCCATCAAATTCCAAGGAAGGCTGTTTTGTGTTCCCAAGAAGGACTCATACAAACTTAGAATCATCTTAGACTTGTCGCCACTCAACAAGTTCATAGAAAACTACAAGTTCAGGATGTTAACCCTTCAACACATAAGGACCCTGCTACCAAAAGGGGCGTACACGGTCTCGATAGACCTGGCAGATGCCTACTGGCATATTCCAGTCAACTGCCCTCTCTCCTCTTACCTAGGATTCAAGCTACAGAAGAAGAAGTACATCTTCAGAGCCATGCCCTTCAGACTAAACATAGCTCCAAGGATCTTTACAAAGCTTGCAGACGCAGTCGTTCAACAACTACGCCTAGAAGGTGTCCAGGTAGTAGCGTACCTGGATGATTGGCTGGTGTGGGCAGCATCCAGGACGGAATGTATGCTAGCTTCCAACAAAGTGACCCACTTCCTGGAACATCTGGGATTCAAGATCAACTTCAAGAAGTCTCAACTCTCTCCAGCTCAAGTGTTTCAATGGCTCGGAGTCCATTGGAACTTAAAATCACACCGTCTCTCCATTCCCTCAGGTAAGAGGAGAGAGATAGCAGGATCTGTCAAGAGACTACTGAAATACGACAGGATCTCAAGACGCCAACAGGAAAGAGTACTGGGCTCTCTCCAGTTTGCATCAGTGACAGACCCAGTGCTAAGAGCACAGCTGAAAGATGCGTCAGGAGTCTGGAGAAGATATGCATCAAAAGCTCGAAGAGATCTAAGAAGACCAATACCGACCCTACTACGATCACTTCTCAAGCCATGGTCGAATGCCAAGAACCTGAAGAGGACTGTGCCCTTGCAACCACCACCATCAGTCACCATCCATACGGATGTCTCGAAGGAAGGATGGGGAGGTCACTCCCACCAACGGAAAGTTCAAGGGACTTGGTCTTCCCTATTCAAGACCTTTCACATCAACTTTCTGGAGGCCATGGCAGTCTTTTTGACACTGAAGAAACTCTCCCCTTGCAAATCAGCTCATATAAGACTGATCCTGGACAGCGAGGTGATAATGAGATGTTTGAATCGTCAAGGCTCGAGGTCACCTCAAATCAACCACATGATGTTGTCCATCATCCGCTTGGCGGAAAAGAAGAAATGCCATTTATCAGCAGTTCACCTCCAAGGGTTCCACAATGTGACGGCGGACGCTCTATCCAGGCTCACGCCGTTAGAGTCAGAATGGTCCCTAGACGCAGACTCATTTTCCTTCATCTTTCGTCAAGTCCAGAAACTGCAGATCGACCTCTTCGCGACGAGCGACAACAAGAAGCTACCTCGTTATGTAGCCCCATATGAGGACCCTCTAGCGGAATCGACAGACGCCATGTCCCTCGATTGGAACAAATGGAACCGTATCTACATGTTCCCGCCTACCAATCTCCTAATGAAGGTCCTCAACAAGCTGAGATCCTTTCGGGGAACGGCAGCTCTAGTGGCTCCCAAGTGGCCAAAGAGCAACTGGTTCTCTATAGTATTGGAACTGAAGCTGAGGCTGGTCCCTCTGCCGGACCCAGCACTGTCTCAACTAGGTAGGAGGAGAGGGGGCAACTGACTAGAAGCTGCCAATAGGCACCTGTCAGGTCTATCAAGACTGTGAACGCCCCTTTTTGTTATAGGGTCCTTATGTGCAGAAGGATTAACATCCTGAACTTGCTGTTTCTTTTGAACTTGTTGAGTGGCAACAAGTCCAGAATGACTCTGAGTTTTCTTGAGTCCTTCTTAGGAACACGAAACAGCCTTCCCTGGAATTCGATGGACTTTGCTTTCCTTATAACCTGCAAGCTCTAGAGCTATAGGGTATACTCTTCTAATACAGTGATGGAGTGTTAGAAGAGTGAGGAAATGATGGTGGAGGCATATCTAGTTTCCATCCCAGTCCAATCTTGATTAGACCTTGGGCCCAAGGATCGAAGGTCCAACGATCCTATTGGAGCCTCCCTCCTACCAGAAGCGACTCTTTGCTTCGACTGATCAGAAGGTTTACCTCTTCGACCACCTGCTTGGGACACCGCGGTCATAGAAACTGTGGGATGTTGTTGAACAGACCGAGGAAAAAGTCTAGTTTTAGGTTGGGGACCCACATCCGGGGAAGATGCCCCACTTCTGGAAAAGCTTCCTATTCTCCGTGGTAGCTTTCTCGATTACCTCTTTGACTACCTCGTTTGGAAAGAGGTCTTTACCCCAGATGTTGGAAGATATCAGCTTCCTAGGTTCATGTTTCACTGTTGCAGCAGCGAACACGAACTCCCTACAGGCTCTCCTAGCCTTCATAAAGGCTTATAGGTCTTTTACTAAGGTGGCCATATGCATTTTGGCCAAGACCATGAGCATGTCTGGGGTACTTCGATGGGCTGAACACATCTCTATGCAGTTTTGTAAGGATAAGGAGGCTGCAAGTCTTTCCTTTGTCTCTTGTTCCTTGCACAAAAGAAACTCAGAAAGTTTAGGGAGATTCTCGCTAAACTGTCGTCCAGCGATGTCCGCGTCTAGTTTCCCTACTGAAAAAGTTAAGTGGACTTCCTTCCAATCCTTCTCCTGCATGGGCAAGGCTAGTGACAGAGGCTTGCACTCCTCAAGTGCAGGACATGGTTTGCCTGCCTCCACTGCCTTGGCAACAGATTTGAATGCCTTCCACGTAAAGGGGCATGCTATTGAAGCAGGAGCAAGAAAGGTAGGGTGTCTCATACTCAGTGCGAACTCTTTCGACATTGAGTAACCCGCCTTTCTCAGGCTACTTGGCAAGAGAGCCTGTGCCTTATCATGGTCGAGAACCATGACTTCCTTCGGTTCTGTTTCTTTTTCTGACATTGGTTCATGCTTCAGTCGAATGAAGCAATCAGGAAAAGCGTTAAAGCTTGGCCAAAACTGGATTTCATCTAAAAGAACAGCTCCCATCTTCTCTGAGATGTAGAGTTTGCCGTCTTACATTGGCATAAGCTCCGCGTACCTCCAGGGATTGGTTTTGGACCATGTTGGGAGGTCTTGGTCTCTGGGTCGCTTGAATGACCCTCGGAAGGCGATGAGTGGAGTTTCACTTCCTTTGTTTCGCCTTGTTTGCAAAAGTTTTCTATTAGACCCATAAGATGGGCCTGTAACTGGTCCATTTTGTCTAATAGAGGGGTAGAAGGTGAAGACGTCGAGGTTAACGGCTCCAGGGCCGGCACAGACGGAAGCAATTCCGACACGACATCGTCATCTTCTTCCAGGGGGGCCTTCCTGCCCTCCGTCCCGATGGCAATCTGGACGCAGGGAGGTGTGAGTCGTGCCTGGGTCACCACTATTTCACTACTTGCTTTCGGGAACAGTAAGCTACGCATTCTATCGTTAGGTAAGTATGGTCCCGGAGAGATCTTCTGGAACCATCTTACCCATTTGCGTAGTTTCTTACGTGCCTAGACTCTATTGACTTTGGATTATCAAAACCTTCGGACACTAATATCCGACAGATATTGCAAACTTGGGGGTCCCAATATTGTAGGGATTCGGTAATAATATTGCAGGGGGCATGAGACCTGCATGCATTATGACCGTAAAAGTACTTACTCTTAAGACTGCAGAAGACTGCATCACATTTCATCTGGGGTTCCTCCTGTAGAGAAAGGAAAGCGGAATGAGTATAAAATTGTTTATCTCACCTGATAAGTAATTTGTAATAGTAATCTTTTGATCATTATAGCTAAGGATAGTAAGTTAGAAAGGGATAGTGAGAGACACATACTTGTGTATCCCTTGCAAGCAATTGCTGTAATCTCCCCCCAGTATTAAATATAAAGAGTTTCCTTTATCAAGGCAACTCGAACGAAAAGGGTTCTAACCCCTAGGGATAGGAAAAGTGTACACTGCCTCTGACCCTTCTAATTATTTAATACTGTGGGGTAAGGATAACTGATTTCCAATCAGAGTATTGAAGGAATTCTATTCTTTCAATATAGTTTTGGTCTCAGCAGAAGCCTGCACAAGGGTACCTAAGATATGTTATAAATTAACTACTGTATAATAATACTATAGTTTTCTGTTTGCAGTATATACTATATTGCAAAATACTGCCGATTGTATAATCATATACTGTAGTTCAGCCAGTGTGCTGCCGTCATGGCTAGCAACTGGCGGCACGGTCCAGCTGGCATGTCGCCGACTGGACTAGAAATTAGAAAAGACACATATTTGTGTATTCTACCCAGCCAATTGCTGTGACCTTCCCTTCCAATATTAAAACCATAGAGTTTCCTGATCAGGGAAGCTCAAAGATAAGGGTTCTAACCTTTAAAGATAGAAAGTGTACTACCACTGGCCCTTTTAAATTATTTAATATTTTAAGGTAAAATGTAAACTGATTTCTAATCAGAGTACAGTGATACCTCTACATACGATCTTAATTCGTTCCAGAAACTGCCTCGTATGTTAAAACGATCGTATGTTGGAGCAAATATTCCCATAAGAATACACGGTAATTTGTTTAATTCGTTCCTCAGCCTTAAAACCCATAATAACTCCTTAATAAATGGCTACACATAATTACACATAACATTAATACAATATAATGATACAGAAATATCTAAAAAAAAGAATAATAATAAAGAAATAATAAATAAAAAAGGGGTTTTTATGTAACACTTTACCTTAGCGACAGGCCAGCGCAGGTGTAGGGACTGCTACGCAGGAGGAGACGGAAGATAAGCGAGGAGGTAGGGACGGCGACTTTGTACGATAACGTGTACGATAACTTACACTAACTTACACTACGTGAACTTTAACTTAACTTAGCTTATTTTTATTTTTTTTATTTTTATGATTTTATATTTTTTTACATTTTTTTTCTTATTTTTAATTTTCATCACTTTCACTCGATTCGGTCTTCCTTTTCTTTGCTTCACTTTCTTTCTTTTCATCATGATCACTAGACCGTTTTATAGATTTTTTATAGAAACTATCGAGTGAAAGTTGCTTGGTACGGCTTTTGAGGATTTTTCTGAAATGAGTTAAGCAAACATCATCGAACTGCGCAACAACACGGCAAACCAGAAGTTTCTGTGGGTGATGCTTGTCGATGAAATCAACCACGTGTTGATGATATGCCAACATTTGTTTTATTTCTGCCGTACCTAAGATTTGGACTACCTCCTCGGTCTCCGACTCACTTAACTGCGCTTGGAACTCATCATGCTGCATGGCTTGCAGCTCCTTGAGTTCCTCGGTGGTGAGCTCTTCACGATGCTCATCGACGAGTTCGGTGATGTCATCTTCATCCACCTCCAGACCCATGGACTTGCCAAGGGATACAATCTCTTCAACGTCTTCCTCGGCAGCAAGCACAGGTTCATTCTCGGGGCCAAAACCTTCAAAATCTCTGGGAGCAAAAGCATCAGGCCAAAGCTTCTTCCAAGCTGAATTCAGGGTCCGATGAGTTACTCCCTCCCAAGCCTGATCTATGATCTTTAAGCAGTGCACGATATTAAAGTGGCTCCTCCAAAATTCACACAAAGATAAGTTGGTGCTTTGCATGACATTAAAGCACTGCTTAAATAAGTGCTTGGTGTTGAGCTTCTTAGAATTAGAGATGACTAGCTGGTCCATGGGCCGGAGGATAGGGGTGGTATTCGGTGGAAGATACAACACTTTGATGAATTTGTATTCGTCGATGATATCATCTTCGAGTCGGGGGGGGGGGTGAGCAGGTGCATTGTCCAAACAAAGCAAGCACTTCAAAGGCAAATTCCTCTCCTGAAGGTACTTCTTGACAGCAGGGCCGAAAACTATATTTACCCATTCCACAAAGATATGCATAGTAACCCAAGCCTTAGAATTAGAACGCCATAGAACATGTAGCAGGTCTTTATTAATTCTATGTGCTTTAAATGCCCTAGGGTTTTTGGAATGGTAAACTGATAAAGGCTTAATTTTGCAGTCCCTGCTGGCGTTGGCACAAAGGGCAAGAGTCAACCGATCCTTCATTGGCTTATGTCCAGGCATTTTTTCTCTTCGGCGGTAATGTACGTTTGACTAGGCATCTTTTTCCAAAACAGACCGGTTTCATCACAGTTGAACACCTGCTGCTCTACGTAGCCTTCCTCCGCCACGATGGTCTCGAACTTTTTAACGAAGTCTTTAGCAGCCTTGGTGTCCGAACTCAAAGCTTCTCCATGCCGAACAACTGAATGAATCCCGGTCCGTTTCCTAAATTTCTTGAACCAACCTCGAAATGCCTTTAATTCCTCCGTCGTAGGATTGGCTGAACTCTCCCCCGCCTCACCCCCAGAGCCCGCTGCCTTCAAGTCACTGTAGATAGCGCTGGCCTTCTCACAAATGATCGTTTCAGTGATCGTATCGCCAACAATCTCCTTGTCCTTGATCCTTATTAACAAAAGGCATTCTATCTCTTCAAGGGTAGTGCTACGACATTTGGAAATAATCGTGATCCCCTTCGAAGGTTTCACTGCTTAAATGGCTGCCTTCTGTTTTATGATCGTCGAGATCGTAGACATATTCCGGCCATATTGTTTAGCCAGATCGCTAACACGTACACCTCGCTCATGCTTTTCTATTATTTCTTGCTTTAGTTCTAATGAAAGCATTGACTTCTTCCTTTTCTCACCACTACTAATACTTCCTGAACCGAAACTAAGCTTTTTAGGACCCATGATTACGAAACAAAGAAAACAACACGTGAAAAAGGAAGATAAAAAACACTGTTAATAACTGAGCGAATAGAGAACAACCACACGATGCGCACGAGATGAGAGGACTGATTAAGGTGACGCTCGATTGGCGTCCCTCCGATGTGCTGCCGTCTAGCGGCGTCAACAACAAACCACGGTGGACGCTTTTGAGAAAATTCCACGCGTACGCGTATTATTTACTTCGTATGTTGGAGCAACACTTCGGGTGTTGAGACAAATTTGGTCGAATTTTACTTTGGATGTTGGAAAATTCATATGTTAGGACAATCGTATGTAGAGGTTCCACTGTATTAAAGAAATTCTATTCTTTCAATATAAGATTGGTCTCAGCAAACGCCTGGTCAAGGATACCGAAGATATGTTGGAAAATAACTACTAGTATAATAAATATATTTTTCTATCTGCAGTATATACTATACTGCAAATATACTGACTACTGTATAATCCTATACTGTAAATCAGCCGGCATATAGCCGGCATAGCTAGTCCCTGTCGGCACAGTCCGGCCGGCATACTAGAGAGAGAGAAAGAGAGAGAGAAAGCATGGAGTGAAGGACTGCCTTATTACTGTGTGTGTTTACACTAAATAAGGATGTAAATATATAATTTACTGCCTTCACCAGAAAGAAGGTTCAAACGGAAGGGGAGAATGCATCATTCAGGCTTCCATCCAACCACAAGTACCGTTGCCGGCATATGGCCGGCAACCTTGTACCCGGCAGCACTGGTACAGTCGGTATGCCGCCAGCTGAGTCAGTACCTGTCGGCGCCGGCCGGGTAGGACTTGTGGCCGGCAGTTCAAGGGAGGACTGAAGAACCTTGGTGGCAGAAGGGACTCATTCCCCCCCCCCCGGGCACCGTCATGGCCGCCGGCAGCCGTTATGTCCGCTGGCAGCCGGCAACAGCTGTAAGAAGGAGCCCGGCCGGCCCCGCAACCCGGCGGCAAGCGGTGAGATTGCAGGACGACGGCCAGAGTAAAAGGACAGAGAGGGGCAGGGAAAAGGGTCCTATATAAAGTGTAAAAGGCGGCGGCACTGTTGCCGTTCCCACTACACAAGGAAGAAATTCTGTTTCAGTATCGGTGCCGTCCTAGGAGGCAGAAGAATGTCTATTCTTCAACCTAGGGTCTGCCGAAATAGTGTTAGAAGGGGCCGGCAGGTTTGCCGCCCCCTCTCAACAAAGAGAAATATCGTTCCAGTGCCGGCACCATCCTAGGTGGTAGAAGAATATCTATTCTTCAGCCCAGGGTCTGCCAGCATAGGACTAGTCTTCTAAACCGCAGGGAGAAGGAGGTGGGAACATACCACCACCCCAGGTGTTGTTTAGGGAGGCTCAGCCTCCTATGCCAGCGGCTATAAGCCGGCAGGGCAGTGAATGCTCACCCTGCCGGCCTGCCGCCGGAAAAAGACTGAATACTCTGAGATTCTGTCAAAAACCAAAGCCGGACACTCGCCGGCAAGGTGGGAGACAGAAAAACCCTAGCCTAGTCAAGCCGGAGTAACTACTCTATGGCAAGACCAGACAGGGTTGCCGCCTGCGGCGGTACTCAAGGGAAAGAGGGATTACCCATGACTCTCCAAGGAGACAAGTATCAATTTATATAATTCTAGGAGATATACAGTACTATCTCCTTTAGAATCGATAAAACAATATACAAGGGTAAACGGGGAAATGTCTGGAAGTATACTACCTCGCCTAGGTTAGGTAACCTAGGCAAGACGAGATCTCGGTTACCTAAATCACCGAAACTCTAACTTATACGATCGACAAAGAAGAGGAAAATTATGCATACCCTAATTATCTTTACAAGTATAATTATGCCTAAATAGCTTTCATAATTATTAATGCTATTTCAACCGGGAAATTTCGTTCTACTAACTAAATAACGCATGCCAAACGAACGACAGCACCCATGGCGCCTCCGGTAACAGGCCTAGCTCCTAAGCACAATAAATTACTCTAATTTCACTGTGAAACAGGAGCTAAAATAATATACATTGTAAAGAATCAATACTCAACTTTCCAGAGGCGAAAGAAGCTGGAGATTGCATAATAATCCTCGCAGAATCGATCGAAAAGGAAAAGGTTAGATCAACAAGGAACACCACCGTGCGAATTCGCTACAAAATCAGGAATGACCGCCATCTTGAATATGGCGCCATCTTGATACTCAATAGTAGTATGGGAAATAGGGTAACCTTCATAACGGCTCCCCTTCCAAAATTGCCACTCTTCCCCCTCGAGGCGAAAACGCTATTCGGGGGTGAAGATCGCTATGTGTCGTATCAAGATATACGTCCCCTGATCTATGCGATATCCTTAAGAGAATTTTAAGGATATTCGCGCCAGGAGTTAGAATTCTGGAGACCTAAAGGTAAATTCTCTGGGAATATCACTGTAGTTCATATATCCCTTGGAAGCTACTATTAGGAACCTTCCATCAGGACGACATAGCATGAGCCCAAAAAAGATATACTGTATTAGAGTTTGCTTACCATTCTATAAACTGCATATATTTTATCATGGACAAAAAAGTGTAACTATACCTTTGTTTTGACAGATAATATAACATTATGTAATAATGGTTGTTTCAACACGTAATACATACAGAGAGACCTGTATGTGTGAATACTATGTTT
>NC_090727.1:112171279-112178779 GCF_036898095.1 Palaemon carinicauda | reverse complement strand
AACAGTGTCTGTTTCGTCGGTTCCTGCCCCAGAACCAGTGCCCTCTACGTCCTTTACTCCTCCACCTGATAAGTCGGATGACACCCTGTCTGCCATCAAAGCCATGATGGAGATCTTTCAGAAGAAGAGCGAAGAAAGGGAAGCTGCGCTAAGGAAGGAGATTCACCAGCTTGCAGCGGCCCGTGGGTTTCATAGGAGACTTAATGTAAAGGATCTTGCCTTGTGCTCCGAGGTGAACCCATGGAGGCATGCCGAGTACATGCCAATAACGAACGGCAAGATCTTTATCTCGGAGAAGCTGGGAGCTGTCCTTATTGAGGACATTGAGTTTTGGCCCAGCTTTGAGTCCTATCCTGACTGCTTTGTTCGTCTAAGGACAGAACCCGTCTCCAAGGAAGAGACAGAGCCCAAGGAGGTCATAGTGCTTGACCATACAAAGGCTCAAGCTTTACTAGCCAGCAGTCTGAAGGAGAGGGGCTTCACCAACTCTAAGGTGCCAGCCCTGAGTATTAAACACCCTTCCTTTCTTGCTCCAGCAACAATGGCCTTCCCCTTTGCTGAAAAAGGGTTCAAGGCCGTGATCAAGGCAGTGGAAGCTTGGAAACCTTGCCCTACACTTGAGGAGTGTAGGCCCCTTTCCCTAGCCCTGCCGACAGATCATAAAGACTGGAAGGATATTCAGCTTACCTTCTCAGTCGGGAAGTTGGAAGCCGATATCGCTGGATGCCAGTTTAGCGAAAACTTCCCTAAGTTGTCAGAGTTCCTCCTGCGTAGGGAGCAGGACACGAAAGAAAGGTTTGCTGCCTCTCTGTCCCTCCAGGTGACCCTGGAGGGAATGGCCAGTGAATATAGGTCCCCAGATATGTTCATGGTCATAGCCAAAACACACTTGGCAACCCTAACTAAAGACGTTTATAGCTTTGTTAGGGCTAGAAGGGCTTGTAGGGAGTTCGTGTTTGCCTCGGCTGCGGTAAGACACGAACCCAGGAAGTTGATATCTTCCAACATCTGGGGGAAAGACCTCTCCCGAATGAAGTGGTCAAAGAAATAGTCGACAAAGCAGCAACGGAGAATAGGAATCTTCTCCAGAAGTGGGGCATGTCGGCCAAGAGGAAGTCTTCCCCGGATGAGGGTCGCCAACCGAAACGGAAGACAAAGAGGCCAAGGTTGCCTTCTTGCCCTGCTAGACAACAACAACTTCCCATGACCGCGGTGCCTCAGATGGTGGCACAGCCCCAACCTGCCTACCAGATGATTCCCCAGCAGGTGGGGACTCAGTCACCAGCCTTCACTCCCGCGTATGAGAGGCAGACCACTACCTTTCGCCCTAAAGGTAGGGTGTCAAACAGAGGTTCCTCTAGACGTCCCTCGAGAGGAAGAGGGGGTAGTGGAGGACGCGGTCAAGGAGGCAAGCCCTCCGGAAACCAGAAGTAATGAGATGTTTCCGGTAGGAGGAAGACTCCGATTTTTTTGGGATCGTTGGACCTTCGATCCCTGGGCCCACAGCCTAGTCAAGAATGGACTGGGTTGGAGCTGGAGGACAGCTCCACCATCTTTCCCTCAATTCTTCCAACACTCCACCCCAGTTCTGGAAGAATACACCCGAGAGCTCTTGAGCAAATGGGTGATAAGCTGGGCAAAGTCCATCAAATTCTAAGGAAGGCTGTTTTGTGTTCCCAAGAAGGACTCAAACAAACTTAGAGTTATTCTGGATTTGTCGCCACTCAACAAGTTCATAGAAAACAACAAGTTCAAGATGTTGACCCTTCAACACATAAGGGCCCTGCTGCCCTAAAGGGTATACACTGTCTCCATAGACATGGCAGATGCCTATTGGCACATTCCGATCAATCGCCAACTCTCCTCCTACCTAGGATTCAGGCTACAAAAAAGAAAGTACTCTTTCAGAGCCATGCCCTTCAGACTAAACATAGCCCCAAGGATCTTCACAAAGCTTGCAGAAGCAGTTGTTCAACAACTACGCCTACAAGGTGTCCAGGTAATATCCTACCTGGACGATTGGCTGGTGTGGGCAGCATCCGAAACGAAATGCATGCAAGCATCCAAGAAAGTGATCCAGTTCCTGGAACATCTGGGATTCAAAATCAACACCAAAAAGTCTCGACTGTCTCCAGCTCAGAAATTTCAATGGCTAGGTATACATTGGAACTTACAGTCACATCGCCTTTCCATTCCATTAAAGAAGAGAGAGATAGCGGGATCTGTCAAGAGACTACTAAAATCCAACAGGATTTCAAGATGCCAACAGGAGAGAGTGCTAGGCTCCCTCCAGTTTGCATCAGTGACAGACCCAGTGCTAAGAGCACAGTTAAAAGATGCATCAGGAGTCTGGAGAAGATATGCATCAAACGCTCGAAGAAATCTAAGAAGACCAATACCGATTCGACTTCGATCACTTCTCAAGCCATGGTCGGAGGCCAAAAATTTGAAGAGGTCAATACCTCTGCAACCGCCTCCACCCTCAGTCATCATCCACACAGACGGATCATTGGAAGGATGGGGAGGTCACTCTCATCATCGGAAAGTTCAAGGAACTTGGTCCTCTCTATTCAAAACCTTCCACATCAACACTTTGGAGGCCATGGCAGTCTTCCTTACATTGAAGAAATTATCCCCTCGCCCTTCGGTCCACCTAAGACTGATTCTGGACAGCAAGGTGGTAATGAGATGTCTGAATCGTCAAGGCTCGAGATCACCTCAACTCAACCAAGTAATGTTGGCCATCTTCCGCTTGGCGGAAAGAAGAGATGGCACTTATCAGCAGTTCACCTTCAAGGGTTCCGCAATGTGACGGCGGACGCTTTATCCAGGCTAACCCCGATAGTATCAGAATGGTCCCTAGACGCAAGATCATTCTCCTTCATCTTACATCAAGTCCCGGAACTGCAGATCGACCTCTTCGCGACGAGCGATAACAAGAAACTTCCTCGATACGTGGCCCCATACGAGGACCCTCTAGCGTAAGCAGTGGGCCATTTCCCTCGACTGGAACAATTGGAGCAGGATTTATCTGTTCCCTCCATACAACCTGCTAATGAAGATCCTCAACAAGCTGAGATCTTTTCAAGGAACAGCAGCCCTAATGACTTCCAAGTGGTCCCAGAGCAACTGGTTCCCTCTAGTATTGGAATTGCAGCCGAGGCTGATTCCCCTGCCGGACCCAGTTCTGTCTCAACAAGTACAGAAGTCGACTGTCTTCGCTTCATTACAGAAAACCCAAGACCTTCATCTCATGATTTTCTCTCCCTATCAGTAAGAAAGAGGTTTGGGATCTCGAAAGAGAATATAGATTTCTTAGAGGAATATAAGTCTAAATCTATCAGAAGGCAATACGAGTCATCTCTGAAGAAATGAGCAGCCTTCGTAAAGGCAAAGAAACCAAAGGAAATCTCAACAGACTTCTGCTTATCTTTCTTTATTCACCTTCATAAACAAGGTTTAGCAGCCAACACGATAACTACTGTACGTGTAAATCTGCCTTGACTAGACCCTTGCTTTACGCTTTCCAAGTGGACTTTTCTAATGAAATTTTTAACAAAATCCCTAAGGCATGTGCTAGGCTTATGCCTGCAGCACCTCCAAGGCCCATTTCATGGTCTTTGGATAAGGTACTACATTTGGCTTCAAGTTTGAATAACGAAAATTGCTCTCTGAAAGATTTGACTCAAAAAGTTATTTTCTTGTTTGCTCTAGCCTCAGGGGCTAGAGTTAGTGAGATAGTGGCCCTTTCTAGGGAGGAGGGGTATATCCATTTTACTGAAACAGGAGAACTGAATCTCTTTCCCGACCCAACGTTTCTTTCTAAGAACGAGCTACCCACCAAGAGGTGGGGTCCCTGGAGAATCTGCCCTCTGAAGGAAGATTCTCGCTGTATCCAATAGTGTGTCTAAAGATGTATCTTCATAGAATTTCAGACTTCAGGGGAGGACAGCTCTTTAAAGGAGAAACATCGGGCTCAAACTTATCCCTGAAACAACTAAGGGCGAAGATCACCTACTTTATTCGCAGAGCAGATCCTCACAGTACACCCGCAGGTCATGATCCTAGGAAAATTGCTTCATCGTTAAACTTTTTCCAGCTTATGGATTTCGAAATATTCTTCGGTATTGGTTTAGATTGCAAAGACTCCCTAGCTCTCTAGCCTTTCAGACTGCAAGCCTTGTAAGACACGCATCATACTTTGAGTTGCACCCAAAATCTCCTCAACCTTATGGCTTTCGGGTGAAACGATTTTTAAATAGTCTGGATATAATTAGAAATAAGGTACTTCCATTCAAGGTATCATCAACGCCTCCATGGAAGTTACCAGAGATATCTTTTTGTAAATATTTTATTAGAGATAAGAAGAATATGTCAGACCTAGAAGCCAGGTCTCTTTTTAATGAACATGTTAAAGAACATAGAGGATCAACTTTTATCTATACTGATGGCTCCAAATCTGATGCTGGCGTTGGATTTGGAGTACATAGTAATGGTTTTAATTGTAGAGGTGCACTTCCTCTGACCGCTTCCATATTTACTGCCGAACTGTATGGCATATTAACCGCTATTGAGAAAATAGCGTTGGAGAAGGAGGGTAATTTTACAATTTTTAGTGATGCAAGGAGTGTCCTTCAAGCTATGGAAGTTTTTAATTCTAATAACCCTCTAGTTTTAAAGATTTTAGAATGGCTTTACCTTATTGGACGGAGAGGTATAACAGTTCAATTTTGTTGGGTTCCAGCACATGTAGGTGTGTCTGGGAATGAGAAGGCAGATTCACTGGCTAAGGAGGCTGCATCCGAGTTGCTGCCAAGAAGGTATCCCATTCCCTGTAATGATTTCTTACCTGACATCAAGAAATTGGTTTGCAATAAATGGCAACAGCAATGGGATAGTCAAGATGGCAATAAAATGAGGGAAGTAACAAATGACATATCTCCTTGGAGGTGTAATATGATGCCCCGAAAATGGGAGACTTCTCTTTGTCGTCTCCGTATTGGTCACACTCGGTTGACACACGAGTTTCTGCTGAAGGGCCAACACCAACCGTATTGTGACAACTGTTTGGTACCTCTAACAGTAAGGCATTTGTTGACCGAATGCCCCAATTATAACAACTTGCGGAATAGATATTTGTTTGAGGCTCGAGGTGAGGGTGGCAGGTTCATCCTTGCCAAGATTCTTGGAAATGATGTGTCCTACCATGCAAGTGGCATTTTTAGATTTCTTTCAGAAGCAGGTCTTCTGAAAAATATTTAACTTTTATGACATTCAATTTTTATGATTTTAATTGAATACTCTTTAATTTTTTATTTTGTTTCATTTTTTATTTTTGTATACATAAATTAAATGTTACCGGCGTCAATGACCTTAGATGTCAGGATGCCTGAAAACTTTAAATCATTCATTCATTCGCTCGTTTACTGGATGTAAGTCATCCAGAGTGTTTTTCAAACACTACGCAAAGAAAGTGCAAGAATTTAAGAAATACGTGGTGGCGGCAGGTAGTGTACTAAAACCTGTCGCTTAGTGCTGGGAGGAACAGTGAATTATTTGGGACTATAATTCAAGAGGGTGTATATGTTGGCACATTATGGTGCAACATGGTAAGTGAAATATCATCAAAATGACATTATGGACTGTTCCATTGTATATAGGTGAAGAAACACAGACTTAACACTAGGGCCGTGTGTTTTTACACAAGTGTAAATAAAGAGACTTCTCAAAAAGACATTAGAAAATTATTAAAAATTTTCAATTGAGTGGCATAAAATTTGGTTTTCAGGTAAAACAAGTATTTCTGATTTGATTTTGTTTGATCTATGTTTGTAAATTCTATTTCACTTGCATTTTTACATTAGTATGGAATGTATGCTGAATTTTGGTTTATTGTTTGACAATAAATGTCTAATGGTTTTGTGCGTCTTATTTCACCCTAAACATATATAAACTTATATATAAATAAAGTTATGTCTGAGCATTACTTTTATTCCTTACTATTCTGCATAATTACATTGAACAAATGTAGTAAATTTGTTCCTAAATGTATACAAACCTTTTTTGGCCAAGCTTACCTTGTTCTGATACAGATAGAAACGTGTGTGCTGTGGTATACAGCTAAGCTGATATTCCTTGGATGCTATGGTGGCTTACATGTACCCATGTAGGGTTTATAAATACAAACTTTGGCTTAAGGCATACAGTGAGACCTGTATGCCCTTTTGGTTATTAGGTTGATCATATGCAATATGCAAACTTCGAGACTTTTTCCAGAGTCTAGCATGACTCTTCCCTGTAGGGGGCAGGAAGCACTAACATGGTTCATGATTAGAAGTAATGACATATAACGGTAATGTCATAGGTCTCTAAGGCCTAAATGACCAAAGAAATATTGTCTTGAGGTATAAGGCACAACTGTGAAATCCACGGATACATTAGTGCTCTGGTAAACTTCCATGAGGACGACATGGCCTGAGCCCAAAAAATGGATTTTGAGCGAAGCGAAAAATCTATTTTTGGGTGAGATAGCCATGTCGTCCTGATGGACCCGCCCTCCTTTCCATGAAAGGCCTTGGCAGGATCCCTCCCAATAATACTGTATCTATAAGTACCGGCTCAACGCTACAAGGAATAAAGATGGCGGCGATTATGGCGCCATCTGTGTTCTCAAACAGTAACGGAGGAAGGCAACCTTATTAACGGCTCCTCTTTATTTTGCCGCTTTTCCCCCTCGAAGCGTAAACGCTGTGCGGGGTGAAGATTGCTATGTGGCGTATCAAGAATACGTCCCCTGATATGTGATATCCTAAAAGTAAACTTCTAGGATATTCACGCCAGGAGTTAGAATTGTGGAGACCTTAAGTTATATTCTCTGGGAATATCACTGTAGTCAAATATACCCTAGGAAGCTACTAAAGGGAACCTTCTATGAGGACGACATGGCTATCTCACCCAAAAATATATAAATATATATATATATATATAATGTATATATATGTGTGTACAGTATATATATATGTATATATATATATATGTATATATATATATATATATATATACACATATATATATGTATATATATATATATATATGTATACAGTACATATGCATATATATATATATGTGTGTGTATATATATATATATATATATATATATATATATATATATGTATATATATATATATATATATATGTATATATATATATATGTATACAGTGGAACCTCTACATCCGATCGTATCTACATCCGAATTTCCAACATCCGAAGTAAAATTCGAGCAAATTTTTGACTCTACACCCGAATTTTATTTCGACACACGAAGTAGCAATTTTTGTCGTACCGGTTGTATCCGAATTTTTCGACACGCGAAGTACAATTCGAACACGTTCCGACTCTACACCCGAATGTTTTTTTCGACACCCGAAGTAAACAATACTCGTACGCGTAGTCGGTGCTCATAGCGCCTGAAGTGTTTTTTATTTCCGCCGATAGAAGGC
>NC_090727.1:112161279-112163779 GCF_036898095.1 Palaemon carinicauda | reverse complement strand
TGACCCCGAACCTGATCCCATGGTGGGTGCAGCGGAAGACGTAGAGGAAATCGTCTCCCTTGGCAAGTCCATGGGTCTGGAGGTCGACGCAGATGACATCACGGAACTCGTCGCCAAACATCACGACGAACTTACCACAGAGGAGCTCAAGGAACTCCATGCTATGTCTGAGCACATGAGTGATGACGAGGAAGGGATCGAGGAGGTAGGACATGTGTTAGGTTCGGCGCAAATAAAAGAGATGTTAGGAAAATATCAAGACGTGGTCGACTTCATCGACAAATACCATCCAAAAAAATTGCAGTTTTGTCGTGTAGTTGCGCAGTTCGATGATGTTTGCATAACTCATTTTCGAAACATTCTGAAAAGCCGTACCAAGCAACTTTCTATTGATAGCTTCTTTAAAAAAACTACAAAGCGAACTCGTGATGAAGAGGAAGGAAGTGGTTCAAAGAAAACGGCAGAGTGAAGAGAAAAAAATTCAATCAATTTTAAGTGGAGAGAGTGAAAGTGATTAAAATTAATCATCAAAAAGAAAAAAGCAAATGTAAAAAAAATATAAAATATAAAAATAAAAAGAAATAAATAAGCTAAGTTAGGTTAAAGTTCACTTAGTGTAAGTTAGAATAAGTTACGGTAGTGTACGTTTATCGTAGTCACCCTCTTTACCTCCTCGCCACCCGTCCATCTCCTCTCTGCGTAGCAAGACCAATACCTGCGCTGGACTTTCTAAGGTAAAGTGACGCTAAAAACCCGTTTATTATTTATTTTTTCTTGATAATTATTCTTTTTTACATGTCTATTATCTAATTTAGAGTGCATATTGTCATGTGTTATTATGTGTAGTAATTTATTAAGGAGTTATCATAGGTTTTTGGGCTCAACTACGGATTAATCCTAATTCAATGTATTCTTATGGGAAAATTCGTTTCTACATCCGAACATTTTCTACATCCGAAGTCGGTTGTGGAACGGATTAAATTCGTATGTAGAGGTACCACTGGTGGAACGTCTACATACGATTGTCTTTACATACGAATTTTCCAACATCCGAAGTAAAATTCGATCAAATTTGCTCCAACATCCGACATGCTCCAACATCCGACATAGATCATACGCGTAGAATTTTCTCGAAGCGTCGATCATAGTTTCTTGTTTACGCCGGTAGACGGCAGCACGTTGGAGGGACGCCAATCGAGCGTCGCCTTGATCAGTCCTCTCATCTCGTGCGCATTGTGTGGTTGTTCTCTATTCGCTCCGTTATTAACAGTGCTTTTTGTCTTCCTTTTTCACGTTTTGTTTTTAGGTTTTACGTATAATCATGGGTCCTAAAAAGCTTAGTTTCGGTTCAGGAAGTAGTAGTGGTGAGAAAAGGAAGAAGTCAATGCTTTCATTAGAACTAAAAGAAATAATAGAAAAATATGAGCGAGGTGTGCGTGTTAGCAATCTGGCTAAATAATATGGCTGGAATATGTCTACGATCTCAACAATCATCAAACAGAAGTCAGCCATTAAAACAGTCAAACCATCGAAGGGGATCACCATTATTTCTAAACGTTGTAGCCCTACCCTGGAAGAGATGGAACGCCTTTTGTTGATATGGATAAAGGACAAAGAGATTGTTGGCGATACAATCACTGAAACGATCATTTGTGAGAAGGCCAGCGCTATCTATTGTGTCTTGAAGGCAGCGGGCTCTGGGGGTGACGCGGGGGAGAGTTCAACCGATCCTACGACGTAAGAATTCAAGGCATCTCGAGGTTGGTTCGAGAAATTTAAGAAACGGACTGGGATTTATTCAGTTGTTCGGCACGGAGAGGCTTCAAGTTCGAACACCAAGGCTGCTAATGATTTTGTTAAAAAGTTCGAAAAGATCGTTGAGGAGGAAGGCTACGTAGAGCAGCAGGTTTTCAACTGTGATGAAACCGGTCTGTTTTGGAAAAAGATGCCTAGTCGAACATACATTACCGCTGAAGAGAAGAAAATGCCTGGACATAAGCCTATGAAGGATCGGTTGACTCTTGCCCTTTGTGCCAACGCCAGCGGGGACTGCAAAATGAAGCCGTTATTGGTTTACCATTCCGAAAACCCTAGGGCATTTAAAGCACAGAATTAATAAAGACATGCTGCTTGTTTTGTGGCGTGCTAATTCTAAGGCTTGGGTCACTAGGCATATCTTTGTTGAATGGGTAAACCTAGTTTTTGGCCCTGCTGTAAAGAAGTACCTTCAGGAGAGGAATTTGCCTTTAAAGTGCTTGCTTTGTTTGGATAATGCACCCACTCACCCCCCCTGGACTGGAAGATGATATCATCGACCAGTACAAATTCATCAAAGTGTTATATCTTCCACCGAACACCACCCCTATCCTCCAGTCCATGGACCAGCAAGTCAACTCTAATTTTAAGAAGCTCTACACCAAGCACTTATTTAAGCAGTGCTTTAATGTCACGCAAAGCACCAACTTAACTTTGCGTGAATTTTGGAGGAGCCATTTCAATA
>NC_090727.1:112151279-112153779 GCF_036898095.1 Palaemon carinicauda | reverse complement strand
CATTCTTGATTAGGCTGTGGGCCCAGGGATCGACGGTCCAACGATCCCAAAAGTGGAAGTCTCCCTCCTACCTGGAGCCTCTCATTGCTGAGATGTTCCTGAAGATCTATTTCCGTAACCGCGTCCTCCTCTACCCCTTGAGGGGTTTCTTGAAGAACCTCTTTTTGAGCCTCTACCTTTGTGGGTGTGAAAGCCTGGATTAAACGCAGGCGATTGAGCTACTAGCTGTTGGGGTACCATCTGAAAGGTGGTTTGCAGCTGAGCTACCATTTGGGGCACTGTGGCCATGGTCACGGTTGGAAGTTGTGCAGATCTGCGTGGTTTCTTTGTCTTCCTGTTTTTAGGTTTGGGACCAGCGTCTGAGGATGATATCCTCTTGGAAGACATGCCCCACTTCTGGAGAAGGTTCCTATTCTCCGTGGTGGCTTTGGCGATGACCTCCTGAACCACATCTTGTGGAAAGAGGTTCTTGCCCCAGATACATGAAGTGATCAGCTTCCTGGGTTCGTGTTTGACCATTGCTGCAGCAAACACATGCTCTCTACAGGCCCTCCTGGACCTGACAAAGGCATACAAGTCCTTCACAAGGGTATCCATGTGAGACTTGGCTAAGACCATGTACATGTCGGGACATTGGTAAGGCCTGCACACATTTCCATGCAGTTTTGAAGAAACAAAAAAGTGGCTAGTCTCTCTTTTGTCTCCTGTTCCCTTCTCAAAAGATGCTGTGGCAGTTCTGGAAGGTTCTCATTGAACTGCTGACCTGCTATCTCTGGATCCAGTTTCGAGACGGAGAAGGTTAGATGAACCTTGTTCCACTTCTCCTCGCAGGTAGGCATGGCTAGAGATAATGGTCTGCATTCTTTTAGCACTGGGCATGGTTTGCCCGCATCGACTGCTCTCATGACACAGTCAAGAGCTTTCACCGAGAAGGGGAAGGCTCTGGAGGAAGGAGCAATGAAGGTAGGATGCTTCTTGCTCAATGCTGAGACTTTGGAATTGGTGTATCCGGCTCCCTTTAGGGTCTTGGAAAAATAGCCTGTGCCTTGTCATGCTAAAAAACGATGACTTCTTTCGGTTCCATCTCCTCACGGGATGCTGGTTCATCCCGCAGTCTCACGTAACAGTCTGGGTATGCCGAAAGGCTAGGCCAGAATTGAAGATCTTCAAGGGGTTTGGCCCCCAACTTCTCGGAGATATAGAGCTTCCCATTCATCATGGGCATATGCTCTGTGTACCTCCAGGGGTTGATTTTGGAGCAGTGAGGTAAATCAGAAACCCTAAGAGGCTTAGTAAAGCCTCTGGAAACGCCAGGGCGTTTCACTTCTCTTACCTCTTTCTTCGTCTCTTTGAGATCTTGCTTAATCTCCTTCTATTCCTTGCGGAACACTGCCATCATCTGCTGAATCGGCTCTAGGAGCGCATCGCTCCTGACAATCAGCCGATCCGGATGGGGAGTTGGGGCTGAAGAGGTTGACGGCACAGGGTGATATGCCGTCACGGAAAACTGAGGGTCCTCAGTTACCGTCAACACGGATCCGTCTTCCTCCGTAGGTGGTTGAACCACATCTTCAGGGTCCTCTCCGACATCCGTTCCTGGTGGATGTCCATGCCTTACAGTGCCTTATTAATATCTGCATCCACTGTCAGTTGGATGAAGGGAGGCTTAACCTGTACTTGGAGCACAATCGCGCTGGATTGGGCCTTAGGGAACAGAAGGCACCTCAAAGCTTCATTAGGTATGTAAGGTCCCGGAGAGTTCTTCAGGAACCCTCTTACCCACCTCCGAAGAGTTTCTCTTGCTGTATCCCTCGACTCTGTAGTGTCAGGGATATCTTCTCCAAATCCCTCGGTCATCAGGGCCGAGCAGATGGAGCAACCCTTCGGGTCCCAATACTTCAGGGATCCAAATAGGATGCAGCAGGGGGCATGAGACCTGCACATTGTATGCCCACAAAAATCCTTACTCTTGTGGTTGCAGAATACGACTGCACACTTCACCGTTGGCTCCTCCTGTAAGGAAAGAAAAGGTGAAATGAGTATAGGGTTATTTATATCATCGATATCAATGCATATATTTAAAAATAGTAGGGCTTACTATTATATTAAATAGCTTAGGATAGTAAGCTAGAAAGGAAATAGGAAAGATACATATCTGTGTTTCCTCTTCAGGCAATTACTGTGACCTGCTTCAATATTA
The DNA here is from genome assembly GCF_036898095.1 of Palaemon carinicauda. Classification (NCBI taxonomy): domain Eukaryota; kingdom Metazoa; phylum Arthropoda; class Malacostraca; order Decapoda; family Palaemonidae; genus Palaemon; species Palaemon carinicauda. The sequence goes on along the minus strand of NC_090727.1, from coordinate 112,151,579 downwards.
ATATTTTAATTTCTCTATGAGGGAAAATACAGAGTGGAATAACTCACGTACGTAGAGCTGGAGTCAGTGAATATTTACTCTAACGCCTCCACTTGTAGAATATTAATACTGAATCGGTGATTTATAAGTCCCGATGATCCAAGGATTCATCAGGATGTTGAAGGAATACTTCACCTCAACATTTTATTCGGTCCCAACAATAGACTGTGAAAGGATACATAGAGTATGTTAGAATTACTTGCACTACTGTATCATTGTATACTGTAGTTTTCTAACTGCTGTATTATTATGCTGCAGAAA